>NC_052054.1:18144289-18444289 GCF_903992535.2 Arvicola amphibius
GAAGACTCAGGGTTTCAGGCTGTGATATGTGTAACTCATTCTCAAATGGTTCAGCAACTGTGTGTGTGTGTGTGTGTCCCAGAGAGAGAGAACAAAAGAGCACCCATCTCTCAGTAAGTGTTGATTCTGAGTATGGAAGTTTTGTTTTGAGGTTTAAAAAGCATGTTATAATTTTCGAGAAACACTACTAGAGAAGTGAAAAAAATATTTTAAAATTTTCAGAATATTTAGAAATACTTAAATCTGAACCAATTAAAAAAGAACAGAGGCAAAGTGGCAGAACCATAAATGGGGAGACGGGAGTTTGTCAATAGTGGGTGTGGTGCAGATTCTTTTGTTAACTTCCGAGGAGTCCCTCAGTCTCCCCCTTGGCCACAGGAGTGACGCCATATTTCAAAGGAAAGGATTCACACACAGAAAATGCTAGTTGCCACCACTGAAGGAAAGGAATGCCCAGCTTAACCAAGGCTAATCCAAACCGGGTTGAATCACTTCCCCCTCTTGTTTCCTACAGGATTCCGATGCCCTGAAGGGACACCTGAGCCCTCTGCTTCTACCATGCCCAAGTGATAGAGTCGGTCAAGAGACGCCACAGCCCATGGTCTCAACGTTTCGCCAGAGACCTCAGTACCTCCAGCTTCAAAGGCAATGGCCACATACACCCATGGCCTACGTCAGCCCCAACAAGAGCTGGATCCTGGCAGGATACATGCCAACTCAATCAGAGATGTTTATACAGTGCGGGTATCTGTACCGTGGCCTTTGCTTTTCTCTGTCTCTTTGGTTCTAACGATATTCTTTAGTCTTGACTCAAATCTACTCAGCCCCTTAGGTTCAGAGCTACAGCTTTCTGGCTGAGCAGCATTCATTCCTAGGTGCTGCCTCTGCCAGCCGCACACACGTGGCCGGATTAGGCAGAGGGGGCTGTAAAGTACACACACACTTGCCCAGCGTGTGCTTCTCGAATTCCTAAACCACTCCTCTGCCTCTCTTGGCACAAAACAGGACAAGTGGGCTCTGGGCCAGGGGAAGTGCCTGCTTAGAGATGTGGGCTTTCTTTAAATTTCTATACTCCTGAAAAAATCACTAGCAAGATTTCAATGGAATAAAGTCGAACAGGGAAAGCCCATAGATAAAGACATTTGGTCTGTGTTTGTTAAGCTGTCTAAAAGGAACACTGGCAACATAAAACATAGCATTAACTTTTAGGAGAACAGAAATTATAGAACCTAAGTTAGGACAAGAAATCAAAAATATTCCTTTAACAGAAAAGGTTCATGCACATGCATGTGCCAGCTTCTCACACAAGATTTGAGGGGGCACACCCAGACATGGTGTAGGGGAGGCCTTTCAAAATCATTGTTTTCGTTAGAATGTATGTTATTTTTGTACATGGTTCCTTTACACTTTTTATCCTCTATTACAAGCTAGGGTAAAAGATGAAAACCTATCCCTGACAATTTACCTGCCCTTTTCCTTCATTTCAGGCATTTATTTCGGACTCCCTCATGACTAGCTATGCAAAATAAAGGGCCACAGGCATCCCCAGCTGGCCTGCAAAGCCCACCTTGGTAGATGTGTCACACAGAACAAACACATTAAGGAACATCCCATCCAACTCCAGCCCAGACACCTCCCCGGTAGCTCAGCATGGGGCAGAAGGAGACTGACTTACTTTCTTTCCACTTCTGGGGTTGACACGGCACTGCAGAAGCCAAGGGACTCCTAGAAGAGAGAGAAGGTTCTCAGCATCAGTAAGGGACAGTGAAGTCTCGCTTCTCCAGAATATCACTTAAGAGAAGAGGCAGAAGCCAAACAAGATCACGAAAGTTGCTGTGCTTACTTCGAGCTGGGACCGCAGCTGAAGTGACGTGGGGCTGGCGTTGGGTTTCTCCTAAAACAGAACAGATGCAGCCTTAATGAGACTCCCAAACGTGGCACACACAGAAAGATAAATAGATGTGTAAGAAGAGACGGGAGGATTTGGGAAACTCTCTGCCGTACAGTGGGAGGAGATGGCGGAGATAAATGGATTCTCAGGAAAACCTGAAGTGCTTTTCAAACGGCAGCACAAGTCTCCTGGAACTGGACTCCTTACCAAACCTCACTGCTAAACTCTGCTTTCAGCTTTACTACACACAAGCACCAATCAACCGAAAGGCACGGACGGTCAGTGGTGAAATAAATCTCTGGGTACACTGGATCATCATCACGAGACACTGAATTGACTGTGACTGCTGAAGTTATTCTTCAGTAACAGCGGCGTTCCAGCCTGATTATTTTACATTTATTTATGCGTACTTACTGGGGAAAGCACACATTGGTGCCGTGGTATGCATGCGTGTGGAGGTCAGAGGTCAGTTTGCGTGAGTCAGTTCACTCCTTCCACCACGTAGGCTCCAGGGTCTAAGCTCGGGTTGCCAGGTCCGGCAGCAAGTGCTCTTACCTGCTGGGAGAGCATCTCACAACTCCCGATCTGATTCTGAAATTCTAAACTGATTCCAAGGATTCAGTAATTTAAGGGTTGTTGTAAATGTGTGTTAGAAAGCTGGAAGCCTAGGGCCGGAGAGATGGCTCAGCAATTAAGAGCACTGTCTGCTCTTCCATGGGACCCAGGATCAATTCCCAGCACCCACACGGTAGCTCACAATGTCTGGAACTTCAGCTCCAGGGCTTCTGACACCCTCTCTCTGTCTGTCTGTCTGTCTCTCTCTCTCTCTCACACACACACACACACACATGTTCAGGCCAAACACCAGTGCACATAAAATAAAAATAAATCTAAGAAAAAGAGAGAGTTGGAAGACTAACTGGATATTATTTTAGCCTTTTTTTTTTTAAAAAAAAAATCACCATATATATTACAAATGAACTGGCCTGCTTGAAAATGTACAAAAGCACTCGACTTACAGGTGATAAATGACATCAAACTGCGTGATGCTGTGGGTTTATTGAGAAACATTAAATCACACAGACAGAGGAATCCGTCTCAGAGATAAAAAGCGTGGCCTATAACACCCTCGTTTAATAGCAAGAGGATGCGTTTCCCTTTAAGATGTAAAACAAAAGAAGGTGAGAAATGGCTTACACGAGAGGCAAACAATGGACTGAGATGCGCTTTGGTGGCTTCAGTGTGAAAGTTGTACCAACGGAAACATTTGGATGTAATTAGAGCCATCCACAGAGCTCAGGGCCTAACCCAAACCAAGTGTTTTTTCCAGAGACTAATTTGGAATCAGCACAAGCGTAAACAAAGGTTTATCTTCTCCGAGACGGGTCCACAGAGGACAACTGAGGCAGGCCCACAGAGGACAAGTCGGAAACACACAGAAGCTATTTCTGCCCCCAGAACATAGACTCTTCCCCCAGGCCCACAGGTAACTGATAAACAGCATGAAGGTCGGCCCCTTTGCCTTTAGTGAGTTGCCTGCCTAGACACCCCCTTTACCTCAGCAAAAGACATAAAGATAAGTCTTTGTCCTAAACCTGCAGGCATCTTGGATTCCTAGAAGAACAGATGAGGATAATGAAGAGGCCACACCCTGGAGTAGGAATATCCATCTTACAGAGATCAGATCCATCCTCTATGTCATGACAGCAGACATCTTCAGACCACCCTCACGGAACCAAGACACTGGCCAAGCAAGCCACCTTTTGACAAGGACTGCCCACCTATGCAGAGCTCTGGTCCCTCTAAAGCACATGTCAGTACCCTGAAGATGGAGTTGGAGTCACTGGGACCTACTGAACGTAGCTGGCTACAGTGACTAAATTTTCTGTTTTGATTGACATATTGAGATGAGAAGCTAAGCCTAGCCTGCTGTCAGGGGTCAGGCTTTTGCCCTAAAACTCCAGTTACTGTTAGAGACACATACATACACATATACATACACACATACATGCATACATACATGCATACATACATACACATACATACATGCATGTATGCATACATATATGTGTGAGTATACATGTGTGCTTTCAGAAGATATATTCGAACCTTTGATTCATAAGAAACCGGAATTCTGAGCAAACCTCAGGCCTCACTGCCTCTGCAGGTTCAGAGACACCCCAGTTGGGTAGCACTGGGATTTTGAAACTGCCCCTTTGAAATTGCTTAGAGGATGGACTCAGGCCCCTGGACAGACCACAGCCCTCCCTTCTGCCCGCTTCATCTGATTCTCTTCTGAACATGGCTACTTCACAGTCTCCTCTATGCTCGTCACCATAGCAAACTGCGGATAAATGGCTGAGCCTAGTGCGCCAGGTTACCAGAACTCAAGACATCAGGTTCTGGCTACCTAAAGCTCCGGTTATCATTCCCCGATCAACTTGGTATGAGATGATTAGCCCATCTGGCAAGGCAGTATATTAGCTCTAGTTTAAACTATCAGAATGATTCAGATTTCTTCAGTAACCTTATTGCAGTAGCAATAAGAGTAGAGTCTTCAAGATGACATTATGACTTGAGGAACCGTTTCAATCACCTTAACTACCATCTGGGAAGTGGGCGGGTCATGGCCATGTCGAGGGATGCATCCTCATACTTCTCTGATTACTAAATTTATTAGGGGTGGCGATTAATACAATCACAAGACACCCAGAAAAACTTGGCTGAAGGAGAAAGGAAGCAGAGACATAAGGACAATTTGGGGTCACGCTGGAGATGTGAGGATGTGGCAGGAACCGAGCCCAAACACAGGCCATCACCGTCAATGTGCTGTCTCATGGGCCAAGGGGTGGGTTCTGGGAAACCACGGCCCAACCCTGTGCATGCGGTGGGTGAGGCGGTCCATGTTGTATACTTTGAAACCAGAAAGAGGCTGGGTTTGTCCACCATGGAGACTTGGTTTTGCCACAAGGAGAACAACAGATGTGCCAGCATGAGATCTGAGGAGACAACCGTGGGTAAACAGCCTGAATGAGAAGAAACATCTCAAGGGACTGGCTGCTCACTCAGCCCCATCCCACACCCTTGCTCATAAGGCACCACAGAACTCCACACCCTCAAAGTCCTGCAGGCTTTGCTTTTTAATTTCTACTTGTTTACTTATTTGTTTGCTTATTATTGTCACAGAAGGAGTGTGACTGCCTCACAGAATGCTTGGTGGAGGTCAAAGGACAGCTTTGGGAAGCGTTCTCTCCTTGTACCATGGGTTCCGGGGATTATGCCCAGGGTGCCATGTTCCCACTGGAAGCCCTTTACCCTGAATCAGCCTGCCGGTCCATTCTCTTGGTTTTTATTCTTGCCATTGTCCATAATGTTTGTATTTCTCTACCAAACCTGACACATGATTTTTACAAGGCATTGTCTCTAACATGTCAGAGCTGTGTTCAAAGTCCAAATGGTACAGTCAGCATTCCTCATGCTTACAGCTTAGTCTGGAAGTCAGGGACTTAAGCCTTGGACACAGTACAAAGAGAACGTTGCAGTTTCAAAAGGCATTTTTGTAAGAAAAATACTATTTACAAATACCTACAGCTCAAGACAAAAATCAGCAGATAGGCACATATGTGCGTCCACCTGCCGGTCCAGGTGGATGCATGTGCAATCCGGTTACATTAGCAGCACATGGGTCAAAGGAAACCCTTAGACACTGAAATTGAATATATTTTGTTCTAATGTGTTCAAGCCTGCTATGTGATACACCAGACTCCAACCCCACCTGAGGGCAGAAATAAGGTCCCGGAAAATGGTTTTCATGCCCCGTCCCTCCACTCCAGCTGTTTCCAAGTTCTTGTGGAAATTCACATTTCTAAACTGTCCCTTATTACTGCCAGGATCCCACGCCAAATGAACTTTACAGCTGGAAAGGAAGGAGGGCTAAACCACTGTGCTGTTCCAAAGGCAGAGAGGAAGAACACCAAGCACCCACCAGCTCAGCTCGGGGCCAACTTCTCCTCCTCCACAAGGATCACAGGAAGGAGGTGGAGAAAGTCAGGCTCCACGGCTCACTTAGCAGTACATAAGGGAAAAACAGAATGCCACGTGCTCTCTCGCTGTAGGCTGGCTGAACTCAGGGAAGCCAGTAACTGACAGTCGTAAGTTTGAAAAGCACGTTAGGAGCAGCGAGATGGCTCAGTAGGTCAGAGTACTTGTCGCCAAACCTCATGACCTGAGTTCAGCTCCTGGGACTCACATAGGACGGAGAGAACCAACTCCTTCGAGTTGCCTTCTGATCTCTCCCTGAGTGCTGGGTGTGCTTGCACGCATATACGCAGACTTGAAAAATGTAGTAGAGAATTTCATCTAAAGAAGCTTTTCATGAGAAAGCGGTGTGAGGGTCCAGCTGACAAAGTCTCAGCGGGGATCCTTATAGAAAGAGACAAACAAATATAAACTAGACAGAGAACTCGGAAGGAAATTCACAGGCAAACAATCCACTCTTGCCTTGATTTGTTTCGACACTATTTCAAGGGATCCATAGCTCCAAACACCACTAAGTTCTTTCTCGACTCATAATGCTGTTAGATTTAAACACGAAGATAGTATCACATCTTTAAAGTCAAGACTCTAAGAATAAAGTCCTTGGAATTCAAGGGTATACACTGTCTGTATCTCTCTAGCTGCTTTGGAATGGCTGCCTCTGGGCTAACCACCCTGCCCCAGAAGGCACTAGAAGGCACTAGGTCATCAACACATGGGCCAGAGAGAAGCAATGGCAGAGACAAATCCCACTGCCACCTGAAATTTGACATCTACATAATCCGGATTCTGGCAAGCCCTTTAGTACTTATTAAACTTAATGCCTGGGTAATGGTTTAGCACAAGTCATCAGGTCTCACCCCCTACCCCGACCCTCAGGTAGGTTAAGAAGATGACACCAAATGTCTACACCAGTCTTCAAACCCATGTGTGGGCAAGCATCAACACAGGCATATACACATGCACACATACACACTTACACACGCACGCTCACACACACACATACACATTGCGGTGAAGGAGAGTGACTGAGAAAAATACCTAGCATTGACCTCTGGCCTCCACATGCACACAGATACAGGAGCACCTGTATTCATACATGTGTATGCACACACACATACACACATGCCTGAAGAAAAAGAAACCCTCATAACTAGCTGTTATACTAGTTGAGAAAGAAAACCAAATAAAAAATAAGAGTCTCAGGAGGTTGAGACAAACGTCAAACTTTAGCCCACGGCAAACTTTATAATAAACGCTGGCAAGATCGGATTTATAATGGAAACACAGGCAGGGAAGGCTCCGATGTAATATACATAAATGATATGTTTCTGTTCTTGTGTGGTGATTTTCTTCCCTTCTGAGCATTAATCTTCGAATGACTTACTCTATAAATTATTGAACTTAGTTCAAAAGCAAATGAAATTTAAAATACCCATTTATTGAATGGCAAAAGTGCCATGTTGAAATTACTGTGATTTATCTGTTTCTTTAACGATTCCTGTAGCAAACTTACCTCATTGCTCAAAATTATTACCTGGATGCATAGTTTACTCTGGTCTAAACATAAATCTCCCCTCCCTGTGCAGCAGCAGCCGCCGCTTGTCAGGATCTTGTTCGTTCCTGCACAGCCACAAGGCCAACTTTTTCTCTGGGCAACTCTGAAACTGCTCCTCTTGCTGTTGTTACAGTGGGCAAGGGAGAAGGAGATCCACCATTTAACCTGGTCAGAGTTCACCCACCTAGCCCAAATGCCCGACTGTATTATGCGGGGTTCCAGCAGCTCAAACAGGAAGTAGCAGTTGGCTCCGTGAAGACAATGCTGTTAATTGTTAATAAATGGTTGGTTAATCCTTGCCGATGTGACTGGATTTGGAATGACCTAGGAGACGTGGCTCTGCGTGTGTCTTTAAGGACACTTTCAGAGAGGTTTGACTAAGCATCCTGACTGAACTGGGATATCATGCTCAGTAAAAGGGGGAGGGTGGGATCCAGCTGGGCATGCTCACTTCTGACAGTCAGTAGATACAGTACAACCAGAGGCCTCCTGTCCCCCTGCCATGCTTCGTGCCATGGCGGGCTGTATCATATTTTAATGTGACCCCAAAAAAAGTCCTCTAACTTGCTTTTTGTTGGTGCTGAAGTTTGAATGTGAAATTTTCCTCTATAGACTCGTGTGTTGGAACACTTGGTCCCCGCTGGTGGTAGGGTTTGGGACAGCTCTGGAACCATTAGGAGGTGGCGCCTCAATAGAGGAAGTATGTAACTTGGGGAGGGGGGGGCTTTGAGGTTTTGTAGCTTGGACTCACTTCCTGCCTGCTCTCTGCTTCCAGACTGCTGATGCATGACGGGATGGCCTCATGGCCCTGCTTTCAGGCCTTCATCACCATCATGGACTCTAATCCCTCAGCCAAAATAAGCCCTTCCTGCATTAAGTTGCATTTGTCTGGGTATTTATCACAAAAATGGGAAAGCGGCCACGACGGCCAAGTAGTAAGTTGATCATAGTGGTGGAAAAGGTAGTTACAGTAACAGAAGTGATGCTCACTGGGTATCCATAACTGCGGGTACCCATAACGGGTACCATCTGTTAACACTGCAGCCAGGACACTGATGCTCCCCCCAGGAGAGAAATTCTTGTCTGAAAACCCAACTTCTCTCCATCACCTACAGGAGGGCTTCCCAGGGCCAGGCTCCTCAGGGAACACACACACACACACACACACACACACACAGAGAGAGAGAGAGAGAGAGAGAGAGAGAGAGAGAGAGAGAGAGAGAGAGAGAGAGAGAGAGAGAGAGAGAGAGATTCAGACAGACAGACAACTTTGTGGCTGGTGGTTTATCTCAGTAGAAGAATCCATGAATCCATGTTTAGCACCTGTGAGGCCTAGGGCCAGGCCCACACTGTGAAAACCCAAAACAAAATGTCACATTTTCCAGCTAAGGGATATGCCATTCACATGATGGCAGATTAAATGGCCCATAGATAAAGACTGCTTGACCTGAGGTGATGGCTCCATAGGAGAAGTTCTTGCCATGAAAACACAAGTACCCAAGGTTTGGATCCCTAGCACCCAAATAAAAGGCCCAGTATTTCACTGAGAGTCTGTAAGTCCATCCTTGGGGAAGGGACGGTAGGAGGATCCCTGGGCTTGCTGGTCAGCTAGTCTAGCCAATCACTGACTCAGCTAGTCTAGCCAATCACTGAATCCTAGGTTCAATGAAAGATCCTGTCTCAAAATCTTAGAAGTCATTGAAGAAGAATCTAGATATTGACTCCTGCCCACACACAAACTTATGCATACATATCAACAAATATGTATACCCCACACACACACACGAGTGTTGATAGCTTAATAAGAAATATTACTTCAGGTAGGAAATAGGCTCACAATTTTAAAAGATGAATCTCAGAAATAAAGACATGAAAATATGCACGCACAAATACTCCAAGAAATATTCAATATTTGTTGAACAAATACATATGTCAGACAGAAGGCCACGGTGATATCAGAGTCAGAAAGGCAGTGGGAACCTTAAGTGTAACTTTTATCCCCTGTTAAGCTTTTCTGATTTTCTCCCTACAGTGTGTAGATTCTACTTTTACAACCATAGAGCAAATTTTAAATTTTCTCTATTTAAATTACATGTCATTCTTTTCAGAAATCGCATGTCATGTCTGGCTCAAAAGTCACATACACACATGAGCACTCTACTGGAATCTCACATTGCTAACTAGAATTTAACATACCCACAACACAGAAGACCCGTGGTAAGGATTTTTAATTGCATTTGCTGTAAGATAACTAATTCCTTCTCTACAGATCTTTGTGAAACATTTGTCATTTAAGGATGCAGAATTGGTGGCAAACTTAGTCCTTGGGAGATAGAATCAGGAGGGTCAGAAGTTCAAGGACATCCTCAGGTGCATGTTAAATTAGAGGCCAGCCTGGGCTACTTGAGACCCTGTCTTGAATTCTCCCCTCAAAACAAGACCACACACCTCATACTATGCTATCTTTGTTGCATTGGATAATTTAAAATTCTGAAACAAAACAAGACTATTGCTCACAGAATTTTTATCTTTTTTTCCCTTTTCCTTTAACTGGTCTGATCCATGTCTCCTGGTCCCTTAGCTGGTCTGATTCATGTCTCCTTTTTTTTTGCAGCATAGAAAGGAAAACCGGAAGCTTTTTCTCATCTCTTCTCAGTTAGACCACAGCCACCTAAACAACACGAGGGTGGTAATTAGAAAACATATACTTATGACATGAACAGAAAATCTGTATGTAAGCAATCCACTATGCCAATATTCCCCTACCAGATCGCAATTCTCCCCCCTCAGGAAAAGCAAACAAATAAAACCCTCCAGAAAAGTGCAAACAGGAAACATATTCAGGCATGATGGCCAAGGGCAGAACACACATGGTCCTTCCCTAGGTCCGTAGCACAGCAGATAAAAGCAGAGAGTTTGAATACACTGAGTGACATACCTGGGAAACAGGATACGGAGACTGTCTGTGTCCCTAAATGCCACAGGTCCATTTGGAAAGGAAGCAGACCCAGAGAGAGTTATATTTAGAGGGCCAAGGTGCTAACGGGTTTTGCACAATACTAACAGATCTGGTGTTTTGGTTTTATTGCTAAGGTTCTGTTTTTCAATTGGGTGTGTATGTGTGTGCACACGTGTGCATGTGTGAGTGTCCACACAGGCCAGAAAAGATCCTCTGAAGCTGGAGTCACAAATGGTTGTGATCCACCTGGCGTGGGTGCTGGGACCCAAGCTTTGGTCTTCTAAAAGAGTAGTAGGTTCTCCTCACTGCTGAGTCACCTGTCCAGACCCTCTGCTTTTATGTTTCTTAAAGACCAAACTTCTAAAGTGGTAAATAAGAAACCATGTCCAAGCCGGCTTCAAATTAAAACAATGTTTGCAAATCAAAGCATTCGTACTTGACGGTTTCCCTTCGTTCTCCATAGTGTGACAAAAAGAATCCAGGGAGAGTATTCACCTTTGCCACAGAACTCCAGGCAGGGTGAGGAAACACAAACCTTAGATGTTCAGCCTTACACAGGGGTGCTCTGAAGCTCATCTCTGAATACACTGTATGTTCCTCAGCACGTAGATGCCCTAAACCACTCACGCAAACACCTATTGTACTAAAGGGAAGACATGGTCTTGGGAAATGGAGGATTCCTTGCTATAAATTGTACACAGAACAACATGTAAACCTCCTCAAGTTTCACCAAGTGTTCTGGAGCAAGCGTGAGGGTTGCAGCCTATGGGAAGTAGGACCAGAAAGGAAGGAATCACCAAGCAACTGCCAGTGTTGAGCAAAGACTGGAGAAGTCCTTCAAGGTCATGATTGGAGTCTCAAGGTTAAAGTGTATTTTTGACAGAACTTTAAGAAAATTAAAAGATTCCCCTCCTCTACTGGCTTCCTCGGACCCTGGGACTGGGTCAGGTCCTCCTATGTCAGAGTGTGACCACATTCTTCTGCCAACAAGGCTTCTAGGGTATTTATGTTTAGTTATTCACCATTGTCTCAAGACCTAACCAAGTACCTGCGCAGATCAAGTATCTAATAAAAAAAACTGTTGACTGAATGAATTTAAAAATATTAAAATATAAAAAGGGGGATGCGAAGATCTCATGGTACAAAAAAACCAGTGTGTTACACATAATAATTATCAATGAAAATTTATAAATTCATTTAAATTTAATTAATGAGGTAGATTAATTAATGGTTACAGATTTGATTCATGAAGCAAGAAAAGGGGAGTGTGCCGAAGCTGCACAGCAAAAACAATGACAGAAACACACTCAGTGAAGGGCAGAAGCCACACCATGCTCTATAAATATCTCCTACCACATGTGCCCGGGGTTTTGTTAGGGATCACAAACGGCCACTTGTCTTACTTATCCTGAGATCACCATGGACACCAGAAAGGAGGGCATTGCCAATAAAAGCACAGAACGGTTCTCTTGAAGAACAACTCTTAAATAGTTCCGATCAAATGGTACACGTTAAAAAAAAATCAAAGTGATTGCAGTCAGGTGCTATTCTAACCACAGAAAGAGTGGCAGCAGATGCCCGGGGTTGCCTGCTGGATGCACCTCACAAGACCATGTGCTACCTAAACACCCACCAAGGATCTGCCTCCCCCTGAGGGCACCCCTTAGGTTTCCATCCACAAATCAAACCTGTCTCCGGTTGGATGGGCATCCCACATAAGTCTTTATGTTAAAGACTTGATCCCCAGACTAGGGCCACTGGAAAGTGGTAGATTATTTTAATTGCTTTTGACTAGGACATATATGAATAGAGTAATATTCTCTATTCAGGCATTTCCTTTAGCCACTTTCAATGTCCCAAAGTTTAATGAGAGGAACAGGGGAGCTGCTCTGAACTCAACGCAACACTTTGGGGTGGGGTGGAATCTTGAGGAGTGGTACCAAAGGTGGTGGGGTGGATGGGATAAGGAAAAATGTTTGCCATAGTCTTGGGTATTCGAACATGTGGTCCCCAGCTGGTGGCACTGTCTAGGGAGGTCTAAGGGGTTTGGCCTTGCTGGAAGTAGTGTGTCACGCTTTGAGGTTCCAAAGCTTGGTACCGTTTCCAATGAGTGTTTATTTTCTCCCCACTTCATGTAGTGTAAGCCCTGCTCCCTATTCCTGCCACCATGCCTGCCCCTTGCTGCCATGCCAAGTCCAACGCTTATCCCTCTAGAACCATAAGTCCAAATAAACTCTCCATATATCGCCTTGATTGTCAATGTTCTATCACAGTACAGAAAGGAAACTGACACAGACAGCAACAACTCACTGTGGACATGCGCTCTCAGGGACTGTTAGACCTCAGTCCCCTTCTCTTCCTGTCCGTCGTGCCAGACTCATGAGATGAGAGGATGACTCTGCAGGAGACCCCTGCCAAGCGTGGTGCCAGGGGCCCAAAACAGTGGGTGATTTGATTTTGGGCCAGACCCTCCCTCCAAAATGATGAGCCAAATTAATCTTTAACTTCATCAATTGGATGTCTCAAGTGTTTCATAACAGTAATGCAACTGAAGCTAACATAGTCTTGGTCTTCCTTCCCGCCTGTCATCGACAGCATTTACCAAATGCTTATTGGACACCACACACGGTTTGTAGCACTTCATGTTTTTAGTTAGCTTCCTCCAAAAGTCTGTCAGGTGGGATATTTCACTCTCCTATGTTCACCAAAGAAAAGGCTGAGACAGAGCGAGGTATTACCCAAGACACGTGATCGGAGTAGCTGAGTCTCTGGAGGGCGTCTGATATACGATGGGTGCACAGTCCTCGCTGCTTCGCTGAACCCTGTGGTTGATGACCATACAAAAAAAGGCTTCCTTCAGCTTCCAGGGCCTCTGTCCTCCTCCGCTCCCTAGCCTGCACCCACCCTTCTGCTTAGTTGATTTTCTAAGGCCTTGCTCTCATAATGGTTCAGTAACCCTCCTCTTCTCTTGGTACAGGGATTCCATCCAATCCTTGCTCAGTCTAATACCCAAGTCTCTTCTTCTTGCTACCAGTCCTAAGAAAAGACAGCCATCCAAATAGGGCTGGACTCAGTTTCCCGGCATTATCTTAACCCATTATCTTGTCTTGAAGATCCCAATTGTTTGTACTCAAAGACTCTCCAACAGACATTGCCAAAGGGTGGGTCAGTCTTCAAGCGGCTCTCTCCTTTGTGTTCTGTTCCTATTGGCAAGAATTGACTTTGGGACAAGAAGTAATCCAGAGGCAGAGCACTCGCCTAGCCTGGGTAAAGCCCTGGGTTCTCCCTCAGAAGTGCTACCACAAAGTGAACAAACAAACAACCAGCTTTGTCTGGTGAAGGCCAGGCTTTCCAAAGCATGGCATTGAAACTCACTTTGTAATTGTTCAAGACCCAAAAGGATGTCTCTCTTTGGACAGCCCAACCCTCTTCCCCCCCAAAACAAAGATACTGTCCTGAGCCAGTGACACGCAAGCAGGGGCCCCTTTCTGGACGCCACAGAGGGGGCCCCTGCCACCTGTCAGAGGGCATGCGGTTAATTGGGTGACACTTGTGAAGGGCTTTGCGACACGGGGCACACATGTCCTCCGGGATCTCACACATGGCGTTCCACACTGCAAAATCCAGGAGCTATTTTTAAAATCCACCAGTTGAGCAGAACTTACAAGCGCCTCCTTCTGCGGCCCACGGTAAATTCATCATTCACTCCCTGAGAAAGAGTACCCCCAAAAGTGCTCATGACTGTGGGGTGGTGCTGGAAAAGATAGAGGATATTCACACACTACACACCCCCAAAGCAGCAGCAGCAGCAACAACAACAACAATAAAACCTTAGGAAGTTATACTCTGTGTCAAGGGTTTTGGGAAACCTTGAAGGGTTTGCTCTGTTTCATGGATTCTTTTGACAACAAGCAATTCCTGGGGGAATGAGGGAAGAACCATATGGATGTCACTTATACATAAGCCGGTGAATCACACTTGTGGCCATCCCAGGACATCCAGGCTCAAGAGGCTTCGGGGTGGCTCACACAAGAAAAAAATCAGCCTCCCTAAGGCCTGGCTACACTTGCGGGGGCAGTTAGGCCAAGTGTCTCGATGGGTGTGGCTTTAGGTGTGGTATTGCTTTTACCTACCAAACCATAATTACACAAAAGCTTTCCTGGCTTCAGGAAAAACCAAGGGTTTATTTTTAATTAATGAGGGCAGGCCCCTAATTCCCTCTTTCAAAGAGCTTCCTCTTTCTAAAGGGAATCCTATGAATTAGTGGGGAGGCTTAATGAATTGCCTTCAGCTAAGAGGTTTGAGGGTAGTCCCCCAGAATGATGTTTGTCCAATGACAGAGCAACCGATGGCTGCCCACATTCTACCTGGCTTCTTCTTTAATACGGACAGCACACTGCCTCTCTGGTGATTGCCCTTGTTTTCTCAGCTCTTGAAGTCTGCAGGGACAGGTACTAGCATGCTCCCAAACTCTTTTGGGTTTATCTTTTACTGTCTGCACCCTCAGACAGCACTTCCATCTCACGAGGCTCCTAGGCAAACCTGAGTCATGACTCACCGCGAACTTCAACTGTTGTGGGAGAACAGTTTTGTGTGGTGCCTAATTAATATAACTCCTTCAAGTTTTGCTTTATGGGTTTTGCTTGCTGCCTCAGATGTGTGACAAGATAATAGGGACTCTTTGGAGAAAAAAAAGTCTGTCAAGCAAATTTTAGCAAAGTCAGGCTCTTCCTAGTGCTTGCCTCTTAACTGAGAGAAGAGAAGACATGAGGACAAAGCACCCAGGTCCCTTCAGACTTCCTAGACACGTGTGACTAATTACTGACTAATATCAACACCTAAGTTCTTCAGCTGCCAAGCACACGCTAGGAGCAGCACGAACTCAAGAATTCTAAATTCATTTGCCACTGGAAACTCCTACATATTTGTCACCATAAAAATAGGAAAACACGGGCCGGAGAGATGGCTCGGCAGTCTGAGAGGACTTGATGTTCTCCCTCGGGGCCCAAGTTTGGCTCCCGGCACTTGCCTGGCAGCTCACAATGGCCGGTACCTCCAGTTCCAGGGGATCTGACGCATTTTCTGACATCTGCAGGCTCGGGCACGCATCTTGTACATGTGCCTACACACATAGCACATGCACATACACACAGATTTTAACATAAATCAGTCTTGGGGAAAGTAAGAAAACAGTTTCCAATCTGGACACAGTGGTGTGTGTCTGTAGTCCCAGATATTTGGGAGCCTGAGAAGGAAGCATCGGGTGAGTTCAGTTAAAAGCCACGCTAGGTATACCACGGCCAACCCTCCCAATTCCCTCCTTATAAAGCCAACAGCGTTACATCCCACTAAGCACAACCTGCCGCTCGGCTGGGTCCGAGCCTTATGGAGACTCCTGCAGTTCTTATAAGAGTTACTATTGACTGTGAACTTGACAGGATTTAGAGTTGTTAGAGACAGGACTCTGGGCATGTCTGGAAGGATTATCCAGACAGGAGAAGATCACCTTAAATCTGGACTGTAGTCTTTTCAACTGTAAGCAGTACTAACCCCATACTCCCCGGAGCTGTCTTTTATCAGATGTTTTACTGTATTCAACAGAAGTACCAGCACACCTTTCTACTCCGGCTGCAGGCCGTTTCCCAGACCAGGGCTCAGCCCACAATAGGTGTTTAATGAGTGTATGTTGGATATGTTTGTTTAAAAAGTCATTTCTCATAGTTATCACTATTATCATTATAATTCACTTCCTCCTCTTCCCCCCCCCCACCTACCTTTGAGACAGGGCTCCAATATGTAGCCCAGGCTAGCATGAAACTTGCAACCTTCCCATCTCAGCCACCCCAGTGCTGAGACTGGAGTCATATACCAGAAAGCCCAGCTGCTCTTTTACTTCAAGGAGAACCTGAGACCTGAGACACTGAGCCAGCTGCTCACATCACTCAGCTAGGAGGCAGCAAGGTCAGGCATCTACCCCAGGGAGCCCGCCTGCTAAACTCGCTCTAAGCGAGTTCTCATGCCCACTACCTCCAATTGCCTCTTGTTGATCATTTATGACCACAAGTCAGGTTAGATGCCCAGGGTGCAACAATGAAGCGTAGGATGTACCTCTCAGCATGAGCATGTTGCCCAGGTCATTGCCACTCAGATTCCTCCCACAGGTGCTTCTGTCCCCCGTGGCCTGGTTTCACGTCCCTTCTGACTGTGCTGAGGGGCCCTTCACAATTGCACCAACAGCTTCGCTCTTTCCAATTATACAAAGGCTCTTTGCTGGGCCCACCTTCCCCAGAACTCGGTCATTCCTTTATGTCATTCTCCTCATCCAAAACCTCCCCGTCCCCGTGTCCCCTCAGAGAAACAGGACATCAGAGTGTGGTGGGACATACAGGTAATCCTAGCACTTAGGAAGCTGGGACAGAAAAGAACGGGGTCAGCCTGAACTACATACTGAGGTCCTATCTCACAAGAAACAAAGTTAATGAAGCAGCTCCAAGTTCTACTGTAATGATAAGAAACTCTGCCTTTGGTAAGAAATCACTGACCCCAGGTTCACAGGCTAAATGTTTCCCCCCGTCTCTGATTTCCTTTATTAAAACCACAGCAATAATCTGGTTGCTTCCTTCAAAAATGCAGCTTTTTCTTTCTTTCAGTAGTACTAATTTTTCTGTAATTCATCCCTTGTATCGGTTTTGGGGAAGAATCCCTGTGTTGGGAATCCAATAGTCATCAAAGTAGCCATGGCACGAAGTCTACATTGCAAAGCCAAGCACCACACGCGCCCTTGTGTCTTTTTATACCAGTATCAGGAAAGCTTCGCTTTGTTCCTGGAAGCACTCGGGGCAGCTGTGCTGTGCTGAAGAATTCTTACTTCAGGATATCAGCATGTGCCGTGGTGCAGGCTGTAACTCTAGCACTGGGGAGGAGGAGGCGGAAGGACAAGTGTTTGACCACACAGTGACTCTGAAGTCAGCCTAGGACTCAGGGGACATTGTCTCAGAAGAGAAGAGGAGGAGGAGCGATGATCACTCAAAGTTCAAAAGGCATTATTTTTATTAACTAACTGGTTGGTTGGTTGGTTTTGTTTGTTGGTCTGAGACACGATCTTTTTATATAATCTTGGAACTCACTATGTCGACCAGGCTAGCTTTGAACTCACAGAAATCCTCCTGCCTCTGTCTCCCAAGTGCTGGGGTATAAGGCATGCATCACCATTGCCCAGCTACCTTTAGAATTATTTTTATTCCATGCAGTCTAAGGTAGCACCTTTTATGGGTTGAGTACTCAATTAATGTTGGGTGTGAAACTGCATTATGTTAAATTTCAAAAATTTAGTGTCTTGCTATTTTATGTGTTTTCTTTGTGGAGGAAAAACATTAATTTTCTTAGTCCTCAGGATAAACAGTAAATGTTCAATCAATATTTAGTGGCTGACTGAATGGCAGGATAGCACACTAGAAAAAGAATTTGTTGATTTGCTTAAACAAGAAAATACTGACCTGGGAGAACACTTATTCTTATGAGTGCTCCATGGATTTGTGGGCAGAGCCTTCACAGGGCACCGCCGGCGAGCTTGTGGACCTTGGGCGTGTCTGTTAGTAAGGTACTCTTTATGACCCATGTTAGGCCGAACACTTCTGAAGCAATGTGGTTGCGCCGCCACCTTATAAAATGCAGCTTCATTTAATGTGGGATGTTCCTTTAACTGCAACCTTATAATTAAGGCTCTCCTATAGACAGAAATATCATGCTGGTAATTATGGTTCCTGGCTTTATAGGAAGGGAGACGGCCTTTGCCTCAAGAGGCCCAATTCTGACACCTTTAAGAACATCTAGACTATTCGTCCTCTGTCACAATTTGTTCATGGAATCGTGATAAGTGGGTACTGCAAACACTGTTCCCACGACCTTTTCCTCCTCTTCTTCCTCCCCCTTCTTCATCATGTGTACCTCATATTTCAGCGGTCTCTCACGGTGGGCACTCTCAAGGCCTGCTTTACAAATGCTCCCAAGGACTCACTACCCTAAGTGTGTTGACAGCCTCCAGCTGACTGCCACCATGATGGTACCCAGAGGCAGCAAGTGCGTACGTGTCAAACCAGGAGTGTTCTCTTATGGTCCGTGGTAAAAGCAAGTGACCGACTGTCATGTGACAGGTGTCTCATGACTGCCTCCAGCAGTTCAGCTTCATGACAAACACAAGCACATCTTCTTTGAATGTGATGACGGCCAAGGACCACGCTTGGAAATCACCTGTTAAAAGTCCTCATATCGGCCATCAGTGTCAAAATAGCTCATACTATCGGCATTCTACTTTAACTAAAGCCAAGCTGACCTTTAATATTCTGTCATAAAATTTCTGAGCTCGGTGTTTCTGTTCGCATTAATACCTCTAGTTATGAATCTCTCTAACTGGATGTTCGGCTGACATGGTGAGCTGCCCAAAAACCCAAGCCAGCCTGAGACACAAGGGACCATGACATATGGTCTGAGGAGCACAGGGCTGTGACTTAACACTAGCCACGCTGGGTTTATAATGTGAGATGAAAAAAGGAATAGTAAATAATATACAGGACAAAAGAGCAGACGCCATGATATGTGTACAATAAAACTGCCATGGGCATTCAAAAAGAAACGCATCTCTTCTCCTGGAGGAACTAGCGGGGACAAGCAGAGGATGTGGCATCAGAGCGGCTTGGAATAACAAGACCAAGAGGCAGAGATGAGCCACAGGAAGAGGGGAGCTGGGAGAGGGTCATCTGGGATTCATCTTCAAAATGAAACATTTGGGCTGGGGAGATGGCTCAGTGGGTAAGGCACTTGCCATGCAGGGCAAGGATCTGACTTCGAGTTCTCAGAACTCATATTAAGCCAGTGTGGCAGTGAGCATCTGTGACCCCAGTGCTCCTGTAGAGGGGATGGAGGTCGGAAGATCCCCAAAAGCTCATAGGCCGGTCAACCTGGCACACATAGTAAGGAACAGCAATGAGATTCAGTCTCAAAGGTGGCAGGAAAGGAGAATGACAGCCAAGGTCATCCTCTGACCTCCACCCGTGTACACTACCTTAGTTACTCCTCCACCGCTGTCAGGAAACATTGTGATCAAAAGAAAGCCTGGGGAGTGAAAGGTTTTCTTGGCTTTCATATCCGGAATCACAGTCCACCAAAGAAAGCCAGGGCAAAAACTCAAGCCAGGCAGGAACCTAGATGCAGGATCCTGGAGGCAGGAGCTGATGCAGAGGTCATCGAGGAGTGCTGCTTACTGGCTTGCTCCCCATGACTTACTCAGTCTGCTTTCTTATAGAACCCAGGACCACTGGTCCAGATGTGGTCCCACCCATTGTGCCCTGGGTCCTCGCACATCAATCACTAATTAAGAAATGTCCCATGGGGTGGGTTTGTCTACAGCCCAACAGCATGGAACCATTTTCTTAATTGAGGTTATATCCTCTCCAATGACTATAGCTTGTGTCAAGTTGACATAAAACTACCCAGCACACACACTATAGCAGACATGTACACACACACACACACCTTTAAAGTCTCTTGATAACAGAACCAGAGGGAGAATTTCACACACTATACTTTGGATTGGCCGAGGCCTAAACTAAGAGCTTACGTAGTAAATTCTTAAAGACCACACAGAGAGGAGGCTTCCTAACAAAAGCTATAAAAATAATTTTTGAGTTAGACACCAAAAGCCTCACACAAGACAAAAAAGAAAAAGAATTAGACTTCATCAGCATTATGAAAGTTTGTGCCTCAGAGGCCTAGGGAATGACAATCTGGAACAGAAGAAAATATGATGTAGGATTAATAACCACCATATATAATGAATGTCCTCAACCCAACAACAAAATAACCAACCCACTTCTCAAAGGGGGAAAACACAGGTGTAAATACTTCCCCAAAGAGGATCTGTCACCTGGACTACATGAGACACTTTCAAAAACACCACACACACAACACAAAGATGCTGAGCCTCACGAAAATGCAACCCCAAGCCACAATGAGATACCACTCATACCTATTACCATGGTATTGCTTACAAAACAAGCAGAAAGTAAGCATTGAAGATGTGGAGAAAAGGGAATGGTTGTGCGCTGCTGGCAAGATTCAAAATAACAGAGCCACTAGAGAAAACACCGTGGAAGTTCCTCAAAGTGGTGATGGATCTAATTCCATGAGATCAAACAGGCGGCTTCCCAAGAGTATGGGGATGCAGTTAATGAGAAGCGACCATTCTGGGTATATCCCCGCAACAAAATGGATGCAGTAACTCTGATGTACACACTCACAGTCACAGGTAAATGTCAATAACTGAATGGGAAAATACAGTGTATGAACGCAATAGAACTACTCAATATTAGTAAATCTTAAAACAGAAATTGTCGGCTAGCTAGATGGCTGAGAGGGAAAACGAACTTTCCATGCAAGCCTGAGTCATGGCAGAAAGAGAGAACCAACTCTACAAAGTTGCCCTTTGTTGGCTTGCATACATGTGCCCATAGACATAAAAACACAAATAATACTAATGTCTTAAAGTTTATATGTCCATGGAGAGTGGCATGTGCCCATGTAAGTGCTGGGAGCCATCAGAGTCCAGAAGAAGTCATATCCCTTGGAGCTGAAGCTATAGGCTGTTGTGAAGCACGCTGTGTAGGTGCTGGGAACTCAACTTGGGTCCTCTGGAAAAGCAGTACACGTTCTTAACCACTCTCCTGCCCCCCTAAAAATAAAATATTTCTTAAGAAGGAAAATGTGAGAGATGCTCCAGCATGAATGAACACTGAAGACATTGCACTAAGTGAAATAAGTCAATCAGAGGAGGATTAAAGATTGCAGAATTTCTTTTGGATGTGGCATCTGGAGCAAGGGGAGAAGAGTGGTAGTTGCCAGGGCTGGGAGCAGGGTGAAGGGAGAAGTTGCCACATCAGAGGAAAGGGCTTCAGTTCAGAAGGGGGAAAAAGAACTCTGAAGGAGGGCAGTGCTAATCTTTGCATAGCAGCATAAAAAGCACTTAAAAATGGGGATGATGGGGTTGGGGAGCAGCTTGGTGGTATGGTGCTTATGGGAGAGGGAGTGTTGAGAGAAGAAGAATTAAACTCAACCAAAGAATTCCCCTCCTTTCTATCCCTACTGAGGTCGACACCTTCTAGACTGCGCCCCCACCCTCTCCACTACCACGCTCCAGCTCCATGCTGTCCAGGACGCTCCTGGCTCAGAGGCCACTCCTCTCTGCCTTACTGGCCTGGAAGCCTAAGCCATCTTTCTTAGTGTCCAACAAGGCCTTGGAGCATCCGTGGGCTGCCTCAGCTGGGAGCAGCCACACAGAAGAGTGGTTCAAGCAGGGACCTTAGGAATCTGTAAGCAAACAGCGGCACTGTTTAACATAATGCACTAAGCAAATGCCAAATGACTCCTTTCTTATCTCTTGCAGTTCAGAAGCAGGCTTTCCTCCTATCTGAATCGCTCACACCACGTCCCTTAATGAAGTCTTTCAGGAGTGTTCTTTGAAGCTCATCTGGCCAAAACTAATAAGCAGAAAAATAAGCATGCTGCTGAAGAGAGTCAAACTGGAGTCAAAGGAAGGCGGTGTTCAATCAACACTTTTACCTCCTTAGGGCAGGCCAGGGGACGTGCACCTGGAAATGAGAAGAGTGACCCCCTGGAGTGATCTACAGTCCTGTCATTGTCCCATTAAAGGACCTGGCTGTAAGGCACCTCTTTATCAGAGAAAAATATCTCTGCGGTGGCCCACGGAAGCTTCCCGCAACACTAAACGAGATGGGGATCATAAGAGTACACTGTTGATGTGTGGTTTCTCTTCTTTCTGTCGTCTGTTCTTATTTTCTTTTACACACTGAGTAAAGTCAGCGAAAGTGAGAGTCACAATGTCAGTGTAAGTCACAAGGCCCAGTCTTCCTCAAACTGTGCTGGATACAGAACTTGGTCACTACTTAGAGCAAGTTTCTGTAGGGAGATGGAGATGGCGACCTATGTGAAAAACAAAAACTGTACAAGCTTCCAGGGTGGATGAAGAAGGACAGTGGGAGCCAAGTCTGGAGGCTGCTTGCACTTGACCCATGGAAGAGAAGGCGGCTAGAGGCAAGTGTAAGACAGGAGGAATGAACCCGGAGGGACGAGGATGAAGGGCTGTAGGCAAGAGCAAGCCAGGAGTGCGCTGAGAAAGGATGAGAGGAGGGGACACCGGCGCACAGGCTGCCCTCATAAACGTCTCCCTCAGCCAGGCTGTAACCAGAGAGAGTAGAGCCCTGGAAATAGAAGGGCTTCCAGCCTCCTCCCAGACCTCTCACTCTGTAATCATGGGGGAAGGGGGGGTCAAGATGGGAACAAGGGATCCTCTCCATTCTCCTCCTTTCCTGCTTTCCTTCTCTTTAGAATACTTCCTCCAGTCTACCTGTATCTGCTCACAGCTCATACTCACCACACACCCGCTCACACACACCACACCACTACCCCATCCCTACACACACTCGCTCACACACACCACGCCACTACCCTATCCCCACACACACCCGCTCACATACACACATACACGCACACGCACACACACACATACACACGCACACACACCACTACCCCCCTCCACCTCCACACACAGTCTCAAGCTGTGAGAATGAAAACACCAGAGCTCCAGGAACAGTTAGGCCTGTGAGCTGTGTTAGCTCCTGTCTAGGGTGTGCAGTAGAACGGGAACAGAAAGCCGGAAGAACACCTCATGGGCAGTGGACACAGTGAGCCGAAGTCTCCTCAATTATTTCCAGTCTGTGCAGCTTCTAACACAAGAGTGTTTTCATCATCTCTGTGTTAAAAACAAAACAAAACAAACAAACAAAAACCTCAAGCTGCTGTTCTGAGAGCTCGCCATTCAGGGACATAATGCTCACCTAGTATGCCCCAGGCTGTGGGCTCAATCTCCAGTATGCCCTCCTTGCTCCCCCCAAACACTAGCAGGGAGGAGGTGCATGCAGCACCAGGAAGAGATGGAGGGTATGCTGGAGTGCCCTCACGTAAATACATTTTTCTCCTATATTTTAGTTTTAAGGGTTTTGTTCTCGCTGAATTCTGAACATATACACTTTGATATCCATTATAAGACAACAGCCTATATCTTAGAACCACATTAAAAAATAGGTTAATAGAGGCAACCCTTAAAGCATGAAAGAGCTTTTTATTAGCTAATATACTTTAATTGGGAGCCTTTCCTCCTCTAATTAGATGTGTGAACCTCAACATATTTTACATTTTTATTAGCCAGAAGGTTCATCTGTAATACAGGCCCGTCTTTCTTGGAATCATTAATTCCAAAATCTTTCTAGCTTTAAAATGAGTTTTTCTTATTTTTTTTTAAAACTATAGAATAAGAGAAAACTTCATTTTTTTGATGGCAAAAATCTAAGTAGCTGCCAAATGCATAGTCATTGTCTCTTATTCGGTCAACAAACATTTATTGGTCACATATCCTGTACCAAGGCTTGTTCTACTCTCAGAGAGGCAGTAGAGACAACACATTCAGTGTGTGGTGCCCATAGAAAGGCGAAAACAGAACCCAAGGTACCATGGAATTTTGGAATTAGCAAAATGTTGTACATTTTTAAGAAAAGATTACAAGCCACTGAATTGTATGCCATAGGGGAGAAATTTTATGGGTTATACCTATGGAAGTTTGGGAGGAGATGTGATATGTTTTTATGTGACAGATATCTAGTAAATGTCTTCTAAAACACAGGATCAGAGTAACACTGAGTAGCACCGGCCTATAATCCCAGCAATTGTGAGGCAGAGGCAGGCAGATCTCTGGGAGTACAAGGCCAGCCTGATCTTCAAAGTGAGTTCCAGGGCAGGCTCCAAAGCTACACAGAGAAACTTGTTTATATGTATATGTGTGTATGTTTATATATGTGTATGTATGTATGTATGTATATATGTATGCATGTATGTACATATCTTGTACTGAGCTCAAGATTGCCCGGAACTACACAGTGAGACAGAGGCTCTATCAATCAAATAACCAATTGATCCATCAACTATAGTATTTAATGAAAAGATATCTACTTAAACAGAGATGAATGTGCAGATATAAAACCTTAATCATTATTACAGTTGGCATGAACACTGTGTTTTCAAATCCAGCTCTGTTACACATCCAAAGTTTACCTGCATGCGTTGGTTCTGTTCACTGCATGGCATGAGCAGGGAATTACACAAGCTGTCCCCATCCTTAAAGCACATCTTTTTACAGAGTCCCGCCCTTAGACAAGGGGACTGCTCTCAGGGACCATTCCAGCCAGACTGTCCCTTTCATTCACGTTGTGACTCTCATCTTTGTCCCATCTTCCTAGGGATTTAATCCATCTCCGTGGGAACAGGAGAGCTAGGGACTGGAGTCTGCTCTAAGTAGATCCCAGTCCAAGTGTGACTAACCTGATCTCTATCTGTGAGTGTCTTGTCCCATTGCAACACGACCTCCCGACGCATGGCTGTACCTCCTATTGTTACAAAATTAAAATTACCAAATCACTAAAACACATCAGAACACCGCTGAGTGTTTGGTTTCCTTTCGTCATGTTCCTGTTTACCAACACTTATTCTCAAGTGAAACACTGCATGACATCATTTGCAGTCTCAACAAGAATTTTTACGTAATGTACTAAAAATCACAACATGAGGGGGAAAGAGGACCAAAGCAAAACATCTATAAAATGGCATTTTAAAAAATCTGTTACTTTTCATGCTAATTAATTAGCATAATATTTTAGTTAAAATATTATGGAACTTTCTGAAATTAGGTTGCCTTATTAAATAAACTTTGTTTTCAAGAAAAAGGTTACAGGGCCTGCAATATGACTCAGCTGGTAATGGCTTAGTACTTGCCACAAAGCCTAACAACCTGAGCTTGCCCCCTAGGACCCATGGTGGAAGGAGACACAACAACTTACAACTTGTCCTCTGAGTGCCACATGTATGTATGGAGGAGGTGCATGGGCATGGGCATGCGTGTGCACGCGCACACAGAATAAACAAATAAATGGAAAAAGCAAAGGAAAACAGTTTAAAAATAAAAAGCTACAAGTAAAACCAAAAAATCTTCATCTTATTTCAACTTCTCAAATGGAACTTTCTGAAGTCTGTTTTCAGTTGTGTTCTAAGAGGGTCTAAGAATGTAAGCCAGGCACTGTTACAGGACATGTGTCCTGGGTAGTCTTACGTCAGCTTGACACAAGCTAGAGTCATCTGGAGGGAGAGACCCTCCACCGAGAAAAAGGCCTCCATACATAAGATCCATTTTCTTAACTGGTGATCGATGAGAGAAGGCCCAGTCCACCACAGGTGGTGCCATTTCTGGGCTGGTTGTCCTGGGTTCTATAACAAATCAGGCTGAGCAAATCATGGAGAGCAAGCCAGTAAGCAGTACCCGTTCATGGCCTCTGCCTCAGCTCCTGCCTCCAGGTCCTTGCCTGGTTTGAGTTCCGGCTGTGACTTCCGGTGACGATGAACAAGGGTATGGAAGTATAAGCAGAATAAACCCTTTCACCCCCACATTGCTTTTTGGTCATGTTAGTTCATTGCAGCAAGAGAAACCCAAAGACAGCAAGTCTATAATAAATCCCAGTGTTCAAGAGACCAAAGTGTAAGAGCTACCAAGTCCAAGGTCAGCCAAGGCGTAGAACATAGGTGAGCCTGGATGATGATGATGATGATGAGAAGGAGGAGGAGGAGGAGGAGGAGGAGGAGGAGGAGGAGGAGGAAGAGGAGGAAGATGAGGAGGAGGATGAGGAGGAGGAGTCATGATGTAGGAGTGTTTCTATCTATCTGCTGTTTCATTGGTTAATTAGTAAAGAAACTGCTTGGCCTGATAGGTCAGAACATAGGTGGGTGGAGTAGACAGAACAGAATGCTGGGAAGAAGGGAAGTGAGGCAGATGCTTCAGGCAGTTGCCATGACTCTCCTCTCGGAGATGGATGCAGGCTAGAATCTTCCTGGTAAGCCACCACCTCGTGGTGCTACACAGATTACTAAATATGGGTTAATCGAGATGTGAGAGTTAGCCAGTAAGAGGCTAGAGCTAATGGGCCAAGCAGTGTTTAAAAGAATACAATTTGTGTGTTGTTATTTCAGAGCATACGCTAGCCAGGCAGCCGGGAGCCGGGTGGGAACGCAGCCCACTGCTCCCTTCTACAATAACAAATTAAAAATGGTGTAAGAAACATAGTTTAACAGATTCCTTTAAATTCAGAGTTGTCCCACAGAATTTCAAGGTATGTCAAGTTGTGGGATTCTGTTTGAAGCAGTCTGGAGCAGACTGAGTTCTTACATCTACTTTAATTTTTTTCCTCTTTATTTCTAACATTCCTTACTGTTACGAACAGTTCCCTCCAGCAACAAATTGACAGCCTTTGCTGTGGTAGGCCAAGCATCATTTGTGTGTACTTGTACACAGAGAAAGATAAAACACGAACAGCAATTCCTGTCTTTAGTAAGTGGGTACTAGATATCACATTTCTACATTAGGGTTTTTTTTTTTTAATTTTACAAAAGTATTATTTCACCTTCTGCAATCGGAACTTTAAAAGATTAGCATTTTATAATATTCTCCTTTTACAGCATCACCCAAGGATTTAATCTGTAAATTGAAAGACGACTCTTAGGAGGGCTGAGAGAGGAAAACACAAGGTTAGCACGTGGCAGGATATTCAGGGGATTCAGTACTAACCTCCTTATTCAAATCCCCATCTCTGAAACTTTGAAACTTGCTCCTTGTTAAATCCTATTAAGCCCTGGCCACCTGATATTTAGTCTTTTCAATAACTAATCTCTTCCAGGTATGGTGATGCACTTGGGAAACAGAGGCAAGAAAGATTACTTCAAATTCTAGTGCCTGCGTGCGTGCGCACGTGCGCGCAGGCTCACACACCTGTGAAGGACAGATATACCAATGGTCTGGGCTGGGGGCAGAGTGGATGGGAGCACACCGTGGGGATGAATCATCTCCATTTCTGGATCACTGGTTTTTGCCTCTGCCCAATGGATACCATACACTGTTCATACCCACCCCACAAAGTCATTATGGTAACTCAACAAAGCAAGAGTTATGGAAACCTCATCAAACCTACTGTGCATTTTTAAAAATGTCACATTGGTAATTATCAGCACAGCCTCCTTCACTCCAGTTCCTCGCAGCAAATAAAATACCCTGAGCCTGAGACATGCACAGCTGTCCTAATGAAACAGAATCTATCAATCGATAATTATAGCATCACTGACATGTAAAAGATTCATCAGAAAAACATTAAATAGTAAAATTTCCCTTAAGTTGAAATTCTCCCTTAATAAAGAAATGTTTAATCTCCATGAGCTAAGTGCCTGACTCCAACCAAGAATTCAGATAAAATACCAAAACAGATTCCGACAGATGAAAGAGATCAAAGGAATAGCTCAGAGAAGAGAAGCCCACACCCTGAGGAGAAAGGACAAACACAGACAAATACAAACACCCTTTGAAATCACAGATGGAAACCCGTCTTCCTCTTGGCACCTCTGTTAAGAGAGTCATGCCTCTGCCGCCGCACACGTTATACAAATAATGCTCACCCCCACAAACACATCCAGATGTTCACGAATATTCATGACATGCTTCTAATTTGGTTTGGACTTGTCCTTGATTTATTTTTGATTAAGTTCCATCAGCTTCTGCTGGGTCTATGAGATAAATGGAGTTGCTGGAGCACAAATTTAGACCATCTTCATATTTTAAGTAATTGCAGTCTCTCAAACCACCCCTTATAAATGAATAATTTAGTCACGGGGCCTTGGAATGCCAAAGATAGAAGCAGTTGCCTCACTCCTGAATCTGAACTTTAATTCTGCTGCTAAAGGCATTAAATTAAGTCTCCACTTGCAAAGCAGGACCTGGTATTAGGGGGAAGTCAGGCTCCAAACCGACAGATAAAGAGGGTGGGGACTTGATAGCAACGATTTTCTTTGATGAATAATGCAAAGATACTACAGAAGGTGTGAGCATTGTTCCCTGGTCCTGAGAGGTACCATAGCAGTCCTCTAGTTCTGTGCTTTCAGATTCGGAGCACATGGCTGAAACGCTGAATCAACCACTTCCATAAAGCAAGTTATCCCAACAGTTCAAAATCTTGCTTTCCTCCTCTTCAAGCCGGTCGCAGAGGCACGTGCCGTCATCTTGGCATTCAGGAGCCTGAGGCATGAGTACCGCCAAACATTCAAGGGTAGCCTGCTACAGAGCCAAGGACCAAGTCAGTCAGGGCTACATAGAAAGACCCTGCCTCAAAAAGCATAAGTGGATAAAGAAATAAGTAAGTAGAAACCTTGAAACTTCCAAACTAGAAGAAAAGAAAAAGAAAAAGCAACTGCAAATCAAAATCCCCTGCTGCAATGGGTACAATAATCTCAAAAGAGATTTCAAAACGTAGCTGGTCATTAGACGTGGTATTGAGGCTAAGGAGTCGCGCCTCATCTAAAGAGCGCTGATAGTGAGCTTGCCAGGTACGTACAAGGCTTGAGGTTAAATCTCCAGCATTTAAATGGATGGATGAATTGTGTGTGTGTGTGTGTGTGTGTGTGTGTGTGTGTGTGTGTGTGATGGCCAATTAGATATTCTTTTCTGTCAGAGCTAAATTAGGACATCAATCTAAAACATGGATCTTTGGACCAGGAGGTCAATGGTAGCCATGATATCAGCTGCAAAGATCACAGCTCAGCCCCAGGTGACCTCCACACTGGATTCCCTATGGACGTGTCCGAGACCCTATTCCAGATGCTAACTCTCCCCTTGCTCTAAGCAGGACCCTGGAAAAGAGAAGGACTACTTGGGGTAGGTCCATTACCAAAGCTCTCAAATCTGGCCTCAGACTGTCTCCTCGAGCGACATTACAGGCACAGCCTAGAGAACTCCATTGAACTGTCTGAAAACACCCAGGCCTTAAACACGATGATAAAATACCTTCTAAGAAAACAGAACAAGGAAATATTAATTTTGCCTCACAGTTTGAGGGATGTAAGTCCACGGTCTCCTGCTCCTTACCAACTCTGAATGGTGAACTGAGCCTCACGTGGGCGCATGTGTACGATGAAGCATGTTGTCAGGAGGCAAAGACCAGAAGGGGACGGACGGCTTATACTCCCAAAACATGAACCGGAAACCTACCTCTTCCGATAGGTATCACCTCCAGAGTCTCCCTCACTTCCCGATAGGGCCATTAATTATGAGTCTATCAATGATGAGTTAATATGATAAAGTCAGGACCCTCCCGATACAGTCACTTCCAAAATGCCCCATCCATTTACAGCCAAGCCTTTTAATTCGTGAGCCTTCAGGGGACACTTCACCATCAACCAACACATTCCTTTAAATGTTGTCTCATTCCGAGCAGACGGTCTCCAGTGGGTTACAAATCGGACATTTTTTTAAAATATCCTGTAATTAGCTTGTGATTAGCACATATAAATTGCACTCTAATCGTTCATGTTTTTTTTTAAAAAAAGTTAAAAGTAAACATTTAGATCACACTACAATTTTGGCAACTTAGTTTCAATATTCCAGGGCTCCAAAACAAAAAGTCGTGGTCCTGGGTCTTACTGGAAAGGACTGGCAATGCTGCCATGCGCTGCCTGCCCCAGGGAACCCCAGATTTTTCCATGGAGAGGCCTCTTTCGCTTGAGTGTCTTGGCTTTTTTTCCCCCAGCTGATGTGAATTTCCTCGGCATTCAGGAATTCTCTCAGACACATAGAAACAACAAATCCCAAAGTTTTCTCTTTGTGGCAATTGTGCATCTTTAAACATTTTAATCTAGTTTATGTCTGTTTTTCCGTGTGTGTAGCGGATGAATGTGTACTCATGTTTGGGGCCCGGGGGACAGAGTCTCAGGTAGCTTCTTCTGTTGTATGTTTTTGAGGCAGGGTCTCTCACTAAACCAGAAGCTGATTCATTGGCTAGACCAGCAAACTGACTGGTGAGTTACCGGAATCTGATCTGCTTGTCTTCGCCCACTGCCAGCAGGAGGGTTACCAACGCACAACACAATCCTTGGCTTTTGTGTGCCTTCTGGGAGTCTGAACTCAGGTCATCCTGTTTGAGTGGCAGGCGCCTATATAGAATACTTAGCCGTCTCATTTCCTCAGCCAGGAGTTTGTATGTTAAACAGAATACATTTGGGGTAGGCTCTTCTTCCACGCACAGTTAATCTCAGCGACCCAAACTAAAACCAGTTTCTGATCACTTGTGAGCAAAGAGATGAGGTTGCGGGTGTGTTTTTGAAAACTCCACAGATCTGTCCCCTCTCTGATGAAAGCATCACACGGGTGTCTGTGACTGCATACGCAGCCCGTGAAGATGCCCAAGCCAAACAAAAAGCCCCAAATTCATTGTTGGATTGGCAAAGTCTGCCTTAATAAACAGAGGTACCGTACGCCAAGATCAAACCCGGCACCAAGGGATCTGTTTATGGTGACATTCACTCCATGCAATGCACAAAAACTGCTGACTAAATTGGGACCGGCCATGGGAACACAAATGTGACTTTGTCTGAGCAGAGCCAGAGCAGGGGGCAGTGTCACCATCTGGCTTAAGATATAATGCCTCAGTGTGTTTTGAGATCGAGTGTGCGAATCCCCCAGCAGGAATGGACTTCAGACTCCCGTCTCGGGCCCACTGATTCCGATTGCAATCTGCCAGTCAACAGTGGCCCACAGCTGGAGAATAAGGGCGGCTAACACAAAGAGAAACAAAACGAAAACAAATGCCTTTCACAGCGGCCAATTTCAGAGGGCAGGGGCTCCAGCAGGGTCATTCAGGAGTATATGTAACATGGTTCTCATTCTATCTGATGGAAACCGGAACAGGAACACCAAGGGCACAGTTGTCCCATGGTCTCCGGGCTGGGTGTCTATCCTCGCAACCCCAGTCTCCTACAGAGTAAGTTAGGTGACTTCATGCTCCGTACACTTCCTAGGATATCTGGGAGCTCTGATGCGCAGAAACTAAGCTTTTCCACATACTCTGCTGTCTACATAGAACAGCTATCAACAGAAAACAAGAAGTCCTCACGCAGGTGGACTAAGCATATCCATCACAGGACGCTATGGCAAACAAGAACAAATTCACCTTGGCCCAGATGACCAGGAAGTGGGGAGGGGGTGAATATGGAAATATTTTTGTTTTGTCTTGTCGAAAGGACAAATAGAATACCATTCTGCTTGATCTCTTTCTGCATTTGATAATCCAAGGTCCCCAGAAGAGCAGCATGACCCTGCTCCCACTGTTAAGTTGGGAGGGTAGCCCCAACCCCTGGCATCCATTCCAGCCAACTGGCCTGGAAGTTGCATTACTCTGGACTCCAAATCCCAGCATGCCATTCCCACAGGGTATTTAAATGGACTCCCAGAGGAGAAACATGTGGTTTTCGGGTCTGCATGGGCTCCCTGATTTTCTGTCTCCCCATCATGCACCCAGCCACCCGAGAGTGTCTTACTTAATAAAACAATGGGCATTTTGATTTGGTTTGATTTGACCTAATTGGATTTTTTTGTGCCAGCGGAGTTGCCCCTTTCTCATTTTTTCTTAACTCCCACAACCTTCAATCCTCACTTCCAACTACAGGTAGCACCCAATGCTCTACAAAAGTCTCATATTCCTCTCGACTTCTGACCTTCACCAGACTATGACCTTGACCTGGGTCTTGGGTTATTCAACTTTATGCTCACTTCTGCTGTCAAAACACGTCCTCAACCTTCCCAATTCTTTGGGTTTGAGAAATCCAGGAGTCACTTCCAGGATGCTTCCAAACTTTCCTGCTGAGCCAGGATGGCTCTTCTGCCTTCCATGTGTCCTCAGTCTGCCAGCTCCGCTAGAGCCCACTATACTCTGAGCCCTTTCTGGATAGAAAACACATCTTTACTTGGCATCTCTGGAAGAGCTAAAACACCAAGCAAGTGCAGGCTCTAGGCTCACTAAATATTTCCAGTTGGTTACACACGCAAACAAACTCAGCGGATGCTTATTGGGACGGACATAGCTGTCCACTTAGAGAACTGCATGGCATGCACTATACCGTGTCTGCAACTCTTTTACCTTAAAAAAAGCCAACGGCTTTAAAGAGTCATAGAAGCATTGCAGGAGGAGGGAGTAGAGATGAGACCGGAGCGGCAGGATGCTGGGGACAGCCGAGGAAGGGCGTCATGCACAGGAAATGCATTGTCATGTGCTGTGTATGTGTGTTTGACATTTCCCTAAACAAAAAGCTAAGCTCCCACACCCCTGCACTCATCTGAATAAATATCGCTGAAGCATCAATAGTGGAAACTCTTCAGCACTCCTGCGGCTTCGAAGGTCTGGATTGGGAAGAGGAAGGAAGGAAAGGAAACAGTCTAAGTCACTTAGGGTGGCCTATGGTGTGCTGTACTTCTCTTAACTCTGAGATAGTTATAGATGGGGAAACTGAGGCTTAACGATTAGTAAGTGAAAGAGCTAGAACTTAAACCTTTAAACTGGTGTCCAACTCCCCAGTCCTCCTACCTCAGCTTCCTAGGCACTGGGACTATAGATGGGCACCACCACGCCTGCTTTTATTGCTGCTATATTACTTCAGAGCTTCTGGAAAAGATTGCATTATCTGGGATGGTTAACTTATTAAAACTGAATCTGAGAAAAAAAAAAACAAAACCATTAAAATTTCAAGAAATAATAATTATGCCCTAGAAGCACCCCCACACCAGGGACAGTGGCTTTGGTGTCCCTCTCCAGGGTAATCCAGTGCAATATCTTTATTTGTGTTCCCAGTATTCAAAGACCTGGCTGAGTCTCTGCCTGGCTCCCTTTCTCTTGTACACACCTCACCATGATAACAACTTGGCAGAGACTCCAGGCCAGGTTCTGACAGACACCACCAACCGTCGGTCGCCATAGGTGGAGATTTCTACATCAGCTCTGAGCCACACACACCAAGAACCACACACAAAGTTGTCTTCTGCCAAACTCCGAAGTCTTAACCTCAAAGACACCTTGGAAGCAATTGCTGCCAGCAATAATAGGCCACCACAAGCGTGACCCCTTTCCTGGTCAGGGTGCTGCTTTGACAGATGCCAGGCTTAGCATCACTAGAGATGAGCCCATTACAGACTTGGAAAGCTGCTGTCACTTCTGAATGCATCTTCTCCCAGCCAAAAAATAATCACATGGTGCCCAGGGAGGTGCCAAATGTGTGGAAATATGGGCCTCTTCCCCGCTGCACACAAACATTAATGTCCCTAGCCCCAGTGGAAGCCAAGGCTGCTGTCCAAACACACCATCCCTTTAAGGCCTATTTGGTGCCAAGTAAAAAAATATGCTCCCCATCGATAAGCGAATCAGAACTCTGCGTGTTCCATGGAGCCCCTACCATCTGTACCCCCTGTTTCCTTCCTCCACACTGGCCCCAAAGACACATTACCAAATGCTACATTCTACTCACGCCCTCGAGAAATACCTTGCCTTCTAGTCCAGAAAGGTAATTACTAACGTAATTATCAAAACCGTTTATTTTTCAGGGCTAAGTCGAGCATCTCTGTAGGAAAGCCGTCCTTCTGGCTTGTTTGTTCTCCGGCTGACAGGTAATCAGCTCTTAGGGGCGGCACAGGGTCCCTACCCCTGACATTTCAAAGCTAAACACAAATATCTAAACACTTTTCTGCAGAGTTTTCTCATTTTCTCAAATGCCAAATCTACCCGGCAGATTCAGAATAAAATAAAGCCATAAAACGATTTCTCTTATCACCCCCAAACTTTCTGCACTCAGTGTTTTGATTTGGTTTGGTTTGGTTTTGATACAGGGACTCATGTACAGGGTGGCCTCCAATTCGCTATGGGGCTGAGGATGACTTTCAACTCTTGATCCTCTTGTCTCTACCTTTCAAGGACTATGACCACAGGCACACACACGCCCAGTGTATGCAGTGCTGGGAACTGAACTCGGAGCTTCCTGCAGCTAAGCAAGTGCTTGCTTTCATGGACTGCTCTATATCCCAGTCCCTTGAAGCAGTCTTCCAAATGACTTCGCAACCATGTGACACACATCAAGTCACTGTTTCTCCTGTGGAATGTCTTAGGCCACTGATACATGATGATGTCCTCACTGCTTTGGGGGGGTTGCTCTTTCTTAAAGCTACCTCTCAGTTGGCTTTGGCAGAGCAGTCTAGGAGCACAGAACACAGCTCCTGCACGTCCTCAGCTGATGCAACAGGGAAGCACGAAGCAGGTGGGGTCTGCTTTGTTTAGAGGAAGGACTGAAAATCTAGAAACAGACTTCAAATTCTGAGGGAATAAAAGGGGGAGGTGAGGTCTACAGGGAAATGAATCGCCATTTGTCCAAACCATGACAGGCATGACAGGCATGACAGAGAAAGGGAACCCTGAGGAGGGAGCTGGCATTGTGGTGTGGCCTGAAGAGTGGATGAACCTGAAATGCATCTAACATGGATTTCTAGGCTCTGAAAACTCATCTGATAACTTGGCCAGTAGCAGCTCCGACCATAATCCCCTTTACCTCTGACTTGCCCGGAATGTCCCTGAAAGAAGACATGAGTGTGCCCCTCTGGGATCCTGCTGATCTCTCTAACCACAGTTTAAAACTGAACAGACCCATCCTCAGCCTGGCTCAAATTAGCTCCCATCAATTTTACCCACTACTACCTTTGATGGGAGCTAATTAAGCTCCTGTGATTTTTTCCCCCCAGACTGTCTTTTTCTGCTCTGGAAGAGAGCACACCAAATTAGGCCCATCTGTCTAAACAGGAAGAAGGCTTCTTATTCCACTGGCAGGCTTCTTTTTCTACTGTGAGGCAACCTTAGGAGGTTCCCAAATGCCATGGGGAACTATGGTAACCCCAAATCAACACGAGTAGACTTCTGGGAAGCGCATTCTAGCGCTGTGTCAGCCATCGTCTACCGGCTCACAACGATCACGTCCTTGCCCAGTGAGATGTCTGCAAAACCTGTACACTCTGCTGCGAGACTACCATTCATTCCAGCTCCAAATGACGACGACCAAGAATCAAGGCTTGAAGCTAGAGCTCAGTGGTACAGCACTGGCTCAGCATGTACCAAGAACCCAGATTCAGTCCCCAACTCTGCAAAAACATGAACAATCAACACCAGCAGGGCAGGTGATGCAGCTAAGTTGGCAGAGTGCTTGCCCGGCATGAAGTTCTCCTCAGCTCCATCCCCAGCAATACATGAACCGAACCTGGTGCTGCAGGTCTACAATCTCAGCCATTGGAAAGTCGGGGCAGGGGATCAGAAGGTCAGGAACATTCCTTCCTAGCTATTAAGTTCAAGATTAGACTAAGATACACAGAACTCTGTCTCAAAAAATAAAACAGGGCCAATGAGATGGTTCAGAGGGTAAAGGACCTTGTCACCAAGCCTGTCGACCTGTATTTGATTCTCAGGATTGCGGGAGGAAGAATGATTACCCTGCCATCCACACAGACAGGAGGACAAAGTTAAGAGGAGCCAATACCTTGGCAATAATGACGTCCATGTGCCATACTGGCCATGATATTAGGCCACACAGACAATATATTTCTGCCTCTTCTAACTCAGCTCAGTCTCAGTCAACTTTATTTAGCTAATACACAGCTTAACAAATCACTAAATCAATGAACAAGAAGGAAAATGTAAAATTAAGGCGGGCAAGATGACTCAGAAAAGAGTACTTATCACCATATCTGGTGACTTGAATTTGACCCTGGGATCCACATGATGGAAGGATAGCACCAACTTCTACAAGTTTTTCCTTGACTAGTACATACGTGTCCCGTGGCACACATGCACACCCTGCCCCCATGCAAATGTGCATATAGACACACGTACATACACATATATAAATATGAAATATAAAATAGGTGTGTACTTAAAAACATGGCAGTTATGATGCCACTCTTGATTCAAGTTAACCATGACCAGGGCACATTGATGAAAGAAATTGATGGGCATAAAAATGCTATATGACAGGCTTGATGGCACATCCCTGTATTGTGGCACTTACTCATAGACATGAGCTGCTGTCCTCAGAGAGGAAGCTCTCAAGTCTGTAAGTTCAAGGTCAGTCTGGGCTACTTAGCAAGACCTCAAGATTAGAATACAATACAGCACAGTAAGTAAGGTCAGATAGCAAACTAGAAAGAGGCAAAGAAAACAAAAGAAAGAGGAAGGGGAAAAAAGGAAAGAAGGGAAATGAGTACCAGAAGACATTCACTTACAGGAGGTTCCTTATCACTACCCAAAGACTGTTCCTTTCTTGAATACAAATCCTTTCATAAAACAGCAAACATTATTAGTAAAAGAATTACCTACTTTTAACTCCTTAATTGGTCACCTTACTTTAATTTTTATGTTTCCATCTTAAGTAAATTAAAAGAACTTTTTTAAAAATAGAATAAACAAGATCAACTATGGGTGATCCTACCTACAGTCTCAGTAATCCCTAAACTGGGGTAGGGGGGTCGGAAGGTCAGCCTGAAATACCTGAGAGTGCCTACTGAGGTGGGGAGGGAGGCTACCAGCAGGGACACACCTTTAATCCCAGTATGTGACAGGCAGAGAGAGGCTGTCTCTGCATTTGAAGTCAGTCTGATCTACTTAAAGAGTTTCAGGCCATCCAGGGTTATGTAGAGAGATTCTTACTTTAAAAAAGTTTTTTATTTAAAAAAAAAAGTTGTCAGTTCATATCTTTAATCCTAGTACTTGAGAAGCAGAAGCAAGTGGATCTCTCAAGTTCCAGGACAGCCTGTTCAACAGAGTGAGCTCCAGGACAGCCAAAATTACATGATAGAGAGAGATCCTGTCTCAAAAAAAAAAAGAAAGAAAAAGAAAGAAAGAAAGAAGAAGGCCTCTCTCTCTCTCTCTCTCTCTCTCTCTCTCTCTCTCTCTCTCTCTCTCTCTCACACACACACACACACCCCACAGGAGTTTCAGACAAATCTACTCTTTCCAAAAATGTTTAAGGTAGATGAGGTCATTCTTCAAAACCAGGTTCATGCAGCCCCTAAGATAAGAAAGTGTTTGAAAGGAGCTCTTTAGGGATGGAGATGTAGTTCAGTCAGCAGGGAAATGACTAACAAGCATGGTACCCTGAACTCCATCCCCAGCACCATGATGTATGTCTATAGCCCCAGAACCAGACAAACTGAGGCAGGAGAATCAAAAGTTTATGGGCCTCCTCGAATAAAGCAGGTTTGGGGTCACCTGGGACTATATGAGATCACCGAAAATCAGAGGGAGAGAATGTGTGACTGAATCCCTGGTTCTGACCCCATCCCACCTCCAGTGGTGGTCCTAAGTCCTGGGATCAAACTGAGAGGCAGGAAACTGAAACGGATCCAGTTTAAACTGGTAGAAGATGCAAGGGACAGGAAACATGTTTTCCAGGCAGAGTCCAGCTCGGGACTGCCAGTCCACAGTGAGACCTGGGGCTCCGCAAACTTCTGCACACAGATGTTTACACTTCAGACGAATGATTTCAGCGTCCTTAAGTGAGAAAAGCAATAGTATCTTGGAAGATAATGGCTGCAAAGAGATCCCAATGACACTAGAGAACCACAATATTATCCAGATTTTTTTTTTAATGATCAGACAAACACTGAAGTTCACACGAAACCTCTTCCTGCCAGGGGGAGAAGTTATGATTGACTTCCAGCTTCTTTAAACATCATTTTCCTTTTCAAAAGCTCGCTGGCAGAGAATTTACCTAACTCACCCAAGGCTCTGGGTTCAATCTCCAGGACCCACTGGGGTGGGGGCGGGGTGGACCAGAAAGAAAGAAACAAGGAAGAAAATGAAGGAAAGAACTTGCCTTGGCAAGTCCTCAGCTGTTACTTAATAAAATGCAGTTATCAACTGACTAATGATAGAAATATCCTTTCTCTTTAATATTTCAAAAAACATAAGGGAGGAAGGAAGGAAGGAAGGAAGGAAGGAAGGAAGGAAGGAAGGAAGGAAGGAAGGAAGGAAGGAAGGAAGGAAGGAAGGGAGGAAGGAAGGAAAGAAGAAAGGTCACTCTAGCCTTACAATGACTGCATAAGTTTGGTGAATATTCAGTCTAAAGAACAGGGTTGGTCTGTTGGGCATCTGGCATTTCACCACACCTAGCCAGAAGCCAACTGACTGAGCCTTCAGGCACAGCTGAGGCTGTAAGAAGAACCAAGGGGCCGCAAGACCGGGAGCATCAATGGGAACTGCCCCACAACAGTAGCCGTTTCCCACGGCCACACACTCACCACATCGAGGTCCTGGGAAACTCGCCGTTTCCGAAGCTCCTCCATCCGCTCACAAACATCCGAGAAGCAGGTATTGTAATAATCCGCATACTGCTGCGCCAGGTCGTCAATGTTTCCCAGGGAACCATCCTGAGGGGAGGAGGAGAGAGGAAAAAGACAGGAGGTCAGGTGGGTCTACTCTGGAAAAAACACACAGCATCAAATCCCCGGCTGCCGTGTGTTACAGACAAAATGGCTGATACTCAGTACCTCGCAGACACGGGCCAGGCTAGGTCGGAAATGGAACCAGTTCTTTTCCTGATCGTATTTTTGGGTAAAGTAGCTCAGAGTAGCTCCCTGTAGATCCCAGGGCTAACAAGAAGCCAGGTCTCTCTTGATCTACTGAGGCAACAGCCACAGTAACCCACTCATCCCTGCCAACAATGACTGAGAGCGGAGCCACCAGGGAAGGAAGTGTAGTTAGCAGCCACTGTACCAGTCTCACTGACACCTAATCGTGGCCATGGCTGCTTGGCATTTCCCAGAAAGCTACTGAAAGTCCCAGATGTATAAGACTCTGAATGAATCCTGCGACTCGAGGCCCCATGGTAGGAGGCCACATCTAGGGCATCCTGTGTCCCCTCACAAGAGACAGAAAAAAAAAGAGAAAGCCTTTCTTCATCTGTGTTTGCTAAGAGTCATTATTCACGGCTGTCTTCATTAATATTCATGCTACTCATTAGATTTATTATTCATTAAACATTCAGGCGCAAGTTCAGCTATAAAGGTAAACATGTCACTTGCCTCTTCAGAGGCAGGTCCCCAGGTAGTCCCACACGTTTACATCCATTTCTGTGACCTCTCCATTATCTAGCCTGGAGCTCATGTCTCAACCTCTGGCTGACTCTAGGTTGATGACAGCACCCACCAGACAGTCAGCAGGAAGGGAGCATCGCCTGCGAACTCACCAAACGCCCATGCAAGGCTTACTTACCCGGTGGCGTTCGCTATAAGAGGTAATCACACTGCACTTTTCCTCACGGCTAGAAGCCAGTGATTCCACAGCACACGTCTCAACATGCACACAGAGGGTGACTGGAATCCTGTGTCTGTGTGTGTGAGCTATGCATTTCTTCTAGCATGTCTTCCATCCAGAAGGTATCTCGCCTCCTCTGTTTCTTGGCCTCCCCAGGTTTTCCCTAATTTAGTGACTAGGTGACTTGGCCAGGAGAGCTAAGAAGATTGTGATTTTGTTAAGACAGCCATGGAATACACAACTTACAGATGACCTAAAATTCATACTCAACCATTCTCACTACAGACTGGTTACCAGCCCCTTGGGTTATTAATTTTAGGGCATTGTCTGTATCCACAAATCTCTCCAAGCAAAGCAGCCTTACAGACAGGAGAATTGGAGTTAAATGCCTCCCAAAGTCTTCCTGCTATAGATTAAGCCCTAGTCGGGAGGTCTAGGGCAGAGCTAGCCGGGGTTGGGAAGTGTAGGGCAGAGCTAGCCCTGGTCGGGAGGTCTACGACAGAGCTGGTGACCACCTCCACCTACTTCGGCATTTTTTGGTTTCAGGAACTATGGGAAGGGAGAAACAGAAACTGAAATAAATGGTTTTCTAGAAATGTCGCTTCCTTTCACTACTAACACCCTCAGCCTTGGAGGGAGCTGCCTCAGAGTGCCTAGCACACAGAGAGGAAGACAGAGACACAAGCAAGGCCAGTAAGGTCTGTGAGCGTTTGAACATGTCTGGGCAAAAGTTATTCTCCAAGTACAAGTCAGCCTGTCTGGAAAACACAGCCTAGATGCAGCTGGAGAGGAGGGATCCACCATCTGCCCTCCCGGTCGTCAGTGGGGAACACGACGGCAAGATGGAGGTGTGGGGGGGAGACAAACGTGTCCCTTTCTCGGTGTGTCTGTTGTCTGACTCACTGGCATGAGTCAGGTCCCAGATTCCAACAACAACCAGGCCTCTAGAGAATACTGGGTTCCTCGGGTTCTAGGTCTTTCCACACTGAGATGCTATCCTCACCCATAAATTTCTATCTGCATCCATCAAAGAAACAACACACTTGTCTCATTGGACCAAATACACTAGCTCCATCTTCTAATACCCAAGTGGGCTCACTGAACACGTCACATTTCAAATGGTCCCTTTGCCTGCTGTGTGTGTGTGTATCAATCTGTGTGTGTGTGTGTGTGTGTGTGTGTGTGTGTGTGTGTGTGTGCAGTGCCCATTGAGGCCAGAGGCGTGTACTAGATCCCCTATACCTAGTGACAGTTTTGAGATACTATGTGAGTATTGGAAATCAAACTTAGGTCCTCTGCAAGAACATTAAGTACAGGAGTTGGAGAGATGACTCGGAGGTTAAGAGCACTGGCTTCTCTCCTCCAGAGGTCCTGAGTTCAATTCCCAGCAATCACATGGTTGCTCACAGCCATCCGTAATGAGATCTGGTGCCCTCTTCTGACCTGCAGGCAGACATACAGGCAGAATGTTGTAGATATAATAATTTTTTGTTTGTTTTTGAACAACAAAAAAACCAATCCCCCTCTCTCACACATACATTGACACTCCAAATAGATTTTCAGCTTCTCTCATGCACAGCCACCGGCATTTAGCCGTGAATGTGGCTCAGCTGGTAGAGTACTTGCGCAGTATACACAGAGTCCTAGGTTCGATCCCAAGCACCACATAATAAACAGGGTCTAGTGAAGTGATTCTCAACCTGTGGGTCGAGACCCCTTTAGAGTATAAGTTGCACAACCCTTTCACAGCATGGCCTAAAACCACCCACCCTGCACATCCAACATTTCCATTACAATTTGTAACAATAGCAAGCTTACAGCTATAAAGTAGCAATGAAAATAATGTCATGGTTGGTGGTCACTACAACATGAGGAATTGTATTAAAGAGTGGTAGCATCTGGGAGGTTGGGAAGCACTGGTTCTGTGATTCACGCCTATAATCTCAGCACATAGGAGGTAGAGGACAGGAGGATCAGAAGTTCGAGATCATCCTCAGCTACATTGCTAGTTGGAGACTGGACTGAAGATATACAAGACCCTGTATTAAACAAGCAAACAGAATGGAAAGTTATGTCCACCTTTCCCGACTTGTAAGCTATGGAAACAGTCACACTGGCTGTTTTCTTGGACAATCCAAAACATCTAAAATCCATCAAAAGACAACCCGTTAAAAAACTATATTCAAGCTATTTTTTTCACTCTCATCATCTGTCCTACAATATCAGTATCACCTATTTGATTCTAAAGCTTCGGTTACTGGTGGTTTCTCACACCAGTCCAGCGGTTGGCTTTTTAGCTCCACTCTGCATCGATCACTCCCCTGGTCCTCTCGCAGCCTAAAAAAAAGCAGATTTGTTGCTCCTGCGAAAGCAAGCATCTGTTCTGCTCCCGTCAGGCCACAGCCAGAACGTATTTCACACCTTCAATATGGCCATGTGGCCAATCTTCATTTGTCGCTCAATGGGTAAGAATTTAAAGTGGGGTGCTACAGCTGCCTTTGCATGCACCCGAGTCACTCTCCAGATGTGCAGCGAGTCCCCGTAATTACTACCTTCATGGGCCCTGATGATTTAAATGCCAAAATGGCGAAGGACTACAAGAACATAAGCGCGTTTTAAAAGTACGACTTGTCTGCCATGTCCACAAAATTATCTTTTATATCCCAATCGAATAGAACCAAGGAAATACCTGGTGATTTTCTCTTTATCCACTCAGACTCCAAGCTCTTTTAAAAAAAAAAAAAAGGAAACTAGTAATAATGATGAGGGAGGAAGGAGACCCTGGGCAGTGATGAATTTTATGGTCTTGACGACAGCTACGGTTTCTGTGGGGAGTGTGGTCGGCAAACACATCCAGGTGTGTGCATTAAATATGCAAAGCTTTTTATGGGACCATCATCTCAGAATCTGTTCTCTTCTGGGCAATGTTTTTGGGTGGGGGGAGCTGGAGGTGGAGAGAGTTAATTTATCTCCTTAACTAACTTGCTCCTGTCTGAGATGGATGCAGAGCCGCTCCAGGGAAAATCTACTCCCACTAAGGATTGGCACCATGAGCCTGGTAACACCGCTGACCTTATGCCCCAAACAGCATCCTGTTTCCACTTTTGAAGACAGTCTCGCTATGGAGTCCAGGCTGACCTCAAGCACATAGCAATCGCGCTGCCTCAGCCTCCCCAGTGTTAGAATTCCAAGTGCAGGCCAGCCTGCATCTTTCTCTCCAAAAAGCTCACATCAAGGGGCGTGGGTAAAGTAAAATAATCTTGTAAGAAAAATATGACTAAATTATGTCTATAATTACCATCATGAATACCATTCAGAAGACACTGAGATACTCTTTTTTTTTCTTTTAAAGTATTTAGTGTTGAAGCTAGAGAGACAAGCAGGGAGTCAATGAGCACTTGCTGCTCTGGCAGAGAACCCGAGTTCAGTCCCCAGCACCTACATCAGGAGGCTCACAAAGGACTCTATCTCCAGCCCCAGGGGAGCTGACACCTCCTGCCCCCTCCAGCACCTGCGCTCACAAGGACAGACCCATGTGCATATGTTTTTAATTAGGTATTCAGCTTCTGTTCTAGAATTTATTAACTGCCTAATATTTTTCACGTCCTTATTTTGCCTTACCTTTTCTTTTCTTTTTGTTTCTCATAAATGAAACTAACCCAGGACATAGCCTGAACTTAGAAAGAAAATAAACTTCCTTTCCTTAAGACTATTTAAGAAGATTGTTAAAGTTGGAGATATATTATCTTCCTATAAGGACTATCTTCCCCTTCCATCTTTATCAACAAGAAGAAAGGCTGCAGGCAAGTCCAGATTCTCTTTCCATACATACTACAGAAGAATACAGAACCCACACCCAGCACCACCAGCCATTCGGTCCGTGTGAACATAATCACAGCACCATGGTCAGTTCAGTGGATGACAAACTGTAACTTCCTCCTGAGGCCACAGAACACATGCACGTCTAGCACAAAACCAGGGACAAAGTCCTTTGACCAAGCAGCTCAGACGGAGCAGACCGCTGCTGCGGTTCGTGGGAAAGAACAGCTTTGCTCTCTCAACAGCTGTCCTAACAGCGTTTCTCAGCTGTGTCCCAATGCGCTGTCTGTCTCTGGAAAATGCAGACCTGAAATTCTAGGGGACTAGAAGCCGTACATATGGCTGCTTTGGCTACTTTTGCCCTTCTCTCCCCAGATGTCTTCTATGGCCTAAAACATCTTGACAGAATTGAAGAGGGGTGAAGGAGGAAAAACAAAGAAGACAGCTCCGAAAACACCAGGAGCTGCACTGAGGCAGACCTCGTGTGGGTTATATGCAAATGAGTGCAAGTGGACTAGTGCGCTTCTCATCTCTTTAATAATGGTTATTCCAGTGTGTGTGTAAAAGTGTGTGTGTGAGATAGTGTGTGTGTATGAGTGTGTGTGTGAGAGTGTGTATGAGTGTGTGTGAGTGTGGGTGTGAGAGTGTGTGTGAGAGAACACAGAGAGTGTATGTGTGTGTGTGTGTGTGAGAGAGAGAGAGAGAGAGAGAGAGAGAGAGAGAGAGAGAGAGAGAGAGAGGGGGGGATGTAGGTGCCCAATGAGTCCAGAGAGCACATCAGATCTAGAGCTGGAGTTACAGGTAGTTAAGAGATGTATATTGCAGTTAGACCCTTAACTGCTGAGTCATTCATTTCTCCAACCCCCTAACTGCTTAGACTATGTTTCTATTAAGGTAAGCGTCTTATGAGAAAGCCTCGGTTTTGTTGTAACTTCTTAGACTCGAGGGAGAGAAAGGGAAGTGAACTCCTCGTTTGGACTGCTTCTCTTTTTCTATTCTTCTAAGTACCACATGATATATTTTACAAAATATAAATTATGTTTTATTTATATTACTCCTTGTTCCTCAGAAAGACAAAGATAAGTGTGAGTCCATGAATGAGCACACACACACGCAAACAACACACACACACACACACACACACACACACACACACTCCAAGCCAAATCCATTAAAAGAAATCACTACACCCCAAGGAAGCCTAGCTAATCTCCTGAACTGAATTCACAGTGTGTTTTCATTCTTAATTAGCTTGCTTAAAGACTTAGAGCTGACACATTCTGTCGGTAGCCTATCAGGTAAAACTGCTACAACACACAAAAGACTTGAACCCGGGTTTCCGCATTCAGTCTCACTGAATCCGTGCAATGGCACTGTTCAAACCAACTCCGTCACCCCATCCCATCACTTCCTGTTGTGTAGCTTTAGAGAAATGTGTTGAACATATAATTGATCTCAAATAACTGACTAATCTCTAAGGAATCATTCCTACTATTTCTACAGATGGTTTGGACTGGAACACAGTTCGGGGAAACAAATTAACACATAACAACTACGTATATACAGTAAGGGGAATTCTGAGATCATGGAGACGGGGAGGGAGGCCTCCAGGAGTGTGTGCGCCCACATGGCAGGTGGCGGGAGAAGGGCTGACTTCATGCCTTCCATTCACCTCTCCAAAATACCCAGAACTTGCCAGAACCTATATGAATAACTCTCGCTTTGGCAAATGAGGTCCTACTACTGTGTTTAGGTGTGTCCCAGTTCACACAGGCTGTTCGTGAGAGAAGGCAGGATGGAACGCTCGCCCATTCTTCAGTGCTTGGCTATCAAGGCTACACTATTGGGTTCCACACAATCTAGAGGAAAAAATATCAGGGGTTGAGAATGCGGCCAAAGAACTCACTCGATGAGTGTTATATCTACTCACAAGAATATATTGATATCAATTCAATGTGTTTTATCTACAATCCTGTAACTACAATATAAGTGTAGTTCAGTGTACAGCTTTCGGGGGCCATGGGTTTGATCCCAGCATCACAAATGCAATGACATAAACAAAACATACTTCACTACATTCTAGGTGTGGCAACTGGTCTTAATATGATATAAAAATCACAAAACATGAAAATTTATTGTTAGTGTGTCCCTTGGTTTACCTAATGTGGCTGCATGGTTAAGTCACAGGAATGTGTTGAAGGGACTTGGTAAACTGTATGCATAGCATAAGGTCCCTTTGCAGTTGCTGTCTCTGAAAGATTCACCGTGTTAGCTATAAGTGATGGGAACCCGACTTGAAAAAGCAGTAGAGATCTGGGCACCGATAATCTGCTTTTTAAATACGAGTATAAATTCAACCCCCAGGGCATACTCGGATTTAACGGATGGCAATCTTAGACTGAACTCATTTTCCATGTCTAAACTGCCCTGAGCTTACCAGAATCACAGGCCTGGAAAGAACAGCACAGCTAGCTGGATGGAAATGAAGTCACAATTTTAGGCCATGTTCACAGATTTTGATGAGGGTGAATCACACATATCTCAGGCTAACCTTGGCACCCAAAGCCTGAGAATGTAGGCAGTTTTATTAAGTATGAATGATGAAGATCTGACTGGAAAAAACTAATCTATGATAGTTCCAAATTGTAGCAGTTAAGTAGCACAATCATGAAACTTCTGACGACATTTTAAATGTTCTACAGTATACAAGTCCTTTGTTACGTTTGAGAATTCCATTCTGTAGAAAATGATCATCTGCTTGGAGTCCAGCTGGCCTTCTCTGCTGGACTTCCGCCTAACCTTTCCTTAGTGTAAACGGCAAAAGCTCCATTCTAGTCAACTCCACCAAACCTGACGGACAGCAGCCACCACACTTGTGACCCAAACTGCTTTGTGACGAGGTGGCCAAAAAGCCATATATTTAAGAACAGGGAATACCTACAAGGTCTGCATGGTGTCTGGACCCCAGACATTGGTGCCCACCTCGTACTCCCCACGACACATAAATGGCCTGACGTGATAATGCTGTTTTGCCTACAAATCATGGGACTGGGAGAGCCAGGGAAGGCACAGCAATGAGAGTCAGCCATAATTGAAACTCTAGTGGTGACACATGGCAATTCTGTGATGGTCTCTCTGAACACATGTGAAAAGTTTTCTATTATAAAGGGTCTTTTGTTTATGTGCTTGTTATCACCGTGAGACCTGGTTGAGGTTGGAAGCCTTCAGCTAGAACTCACTCATCTTTGCACCCTCAGGACCTAACTCCACAGCGATACCCAACATTTAATCAGTAGCCCCAATAAGAGACCTATCGGATGTGTGTGTGTGTGTGTGTGTGTGTGTGTGTGTGTGTGTGTGTGTGCGTGTGTGTGTGTGTGTGTGTGTGTGTGTGTGTGTGTGTGTGCGTGTGTGTGTGAAGGAATGGAAGGCTAGGGCTCTCGGCTCTTTCTGAGAGAGAGAATTAAGGAGTTCAGTCAGCAACTTTGAACTGAGGGATTTGCAACTAAACCAGATTTCTTTTAATGATGTTATTTTGATTTACCTGTTTGTATTTGGATGGTGACCCCATCCTGCCATGCATAGGGAGGACAAAAGACAGCTTGTGGGAGTCAGCTGTCCTCCACCATGTGGGTCCCAGGGATCTATGCACCCAGGGTCATGAGGTGGCAAGCCTTTTACCTGCTGAGTCATCCCACTGGCCCTGAACCATCATTTTAACGCACAATGGCGCGCTTTTAGTCAATTCCTGTTCTCACTGACCTTAGACCCACAACGCAAGTCTCGTGAGTGAGACAACGAAACCGGAACGTAGCACTGGAAACTGTGGTCAATGAAAAAACGTGGGAAGCGTGGTTCCTGGCAGAAGTAACAACTGTAACTCTTAAGTATGAAGAGACAGCCCAACCAACAGCTGTTCCTAGAAGAAAAGCTAACTAAGGTTAATACATCCGATCGCAGAGGTGTGTCAGGCCAGGGACCAATGAGCGGACCCTAGGTTTAGGGCTTCTTTCTGAATCAATAATCACACAAAGCTATTCGAGCTGGGAGATGGAGGGCAAGCATTCCACTTAAAATTGACATGTGCTTCAGGACAATCAAATAACACAGACTTTAAAGACATCTCATTAACAGCACATGACACGTGGAAACCTTGAGACTCGTGGTATGGTGGCACCTTGTCTCTCACCAGCTAGAAAACCACCACTAACAAAATGGAGAACCGATCCAGGAAGTTCATTTGGTCCTTTCCACTGTGTCTTACTTCTGTCAAATTACGAAACCATCCATGCTGCTGACACCAGCATTCATCACATAAGGGATGCTAAGAGAACCACCACCAGTGTGTGTATCCTGTGATTCACATCAGCAGACCCCCTTCCCAACTTTACCACCGAAAAGCTTCCACCCCAATACTAGAGGTAAGGTCCCCTTGAGCATTAGTCCCTTTTTCCAGGGATAGCTGAGCACCCAAGGAAAGAAAAGCTACAAGGAATAAGAATGGCCCGTGGGAGAAGGAATCACGCAGTGGCATTTCAGCCTGGGCCTCCTCCAACTATAAAATGGGGGCAGTGTTGCTAACAATGGGCTCTGATCTTAAGTAAAATGTACGTAGTACAAATCTACAGTCAGGCAACCAGTACTGTCATCCTCCCCCATCAACAGGAAGGCAAAAGTCTCCCCGTTGGTTAGAAAAACCAGGCCATACCACATGGTCACTCACAGGACTCCATTTTAGTACACAATGAGACACCCAGAATGTCAGGAAGGGTCAGAAAGATTGCTTCCTCTGATTACTTTATTTTAAAGGTGAGAAAATAGAAGCTAAGGGTCAAAGGGGGTGATCTGTCTCAGAAGACAAGAAACCACGTCTCTTAAATCAGCACAGGAATTATTTCTTAGTGTTTCCACTAAGCGCTAATAATGTTCAACATACCGAAGTCCATAAATTTTGATGTAATCCAAAGGTTGCTATTTCTTCCCGCTTATCTACCTTTTCTTTTCTCTTTTCCGGTTTGGGGCAGGGTGTCCCTCTATGTAGACCGGGCTAGCCTGGAACTCACTATATATCCCCGGCTGGTTTGGAACTTGCTATGTAGATCAGGCTGTGTTTGAACCCACAGAAATCTATCTGCCTGTCTCTGCCTCCTGGGTGCTGGCAGGCAGCCAAGGTATGCGCCACCACTATGACCCAAAGCAGCTGCTTTGAGCTAAAGGGTTAAAGGGAGAGTTCATTGGTGTAGTATAGTTATTTCAGGTCACTAAAGACTTGCCCTTCTGTGATGCCAACATGAAAACATTAAGATTTTAAAACAAAGATTATGTAAAAAAAAAAAAAAAAAAAAAAAAAGACTTAAAGATTTAAGTAGTCGGTAGTGCATGCCTTTCATCCCAGGCTGATCTCTCAGTTCAAGGCCAGCCTGATCTACAAAGTGCATTCCTGGTCAGCCAGGGTTACATAGAGGAGCAAACACCAGAAGCTTGTCTGGCTGAGTCCTTGGTATTCCGCTTGCATCTGACAGTCGATGGCACAGGAAAGCACAGCTGGAAAGCCTCAGGCCCAGGTGTAGAAAGAAAGCAAACAAAACTGCATTGCTGGTATCTCAGAGACGCTGGCATCTCGACTTCTAAGGTAGTGAGCAGAAAGGCAGGCCCCATGCTGAGGCTGAAGGAGAAACCTCTCGTTCCTATTCGCAGACAACAGTTTCCGAACCCTCCAGCCCTTCCTTCAGGAGACACCAACTGCTGGACATATTTCCAAAGTCAGGAACAAACCAATTCTCCCAGGTGCCTGGAAAGCAACCCAAGGATCCCAAGCAGGTCTTCTTCCTTGGCTCCTTCAAGGCGAGCTTCTGGAGCTTGCTCCTAAACCCAAAGCAGTCACAAGGAAGAATCGTGCTAAGAATTCCATTCCGAGAGTCAAGTTCACGCACAGGTCAGGGATGGGAGAAGTGCTGGTTTCACCCTAAACAACTCTCTGGCCCCTAAGGTACAGAGAGCGTCTGTTCCACACAAAGCCTCTTGCATATGAGTACTGCTTCAACAGCTGTCTGTCCATCTACCCCCACATCTGTGTGAAACTCCCCAGAGGATGGGATGGTCAGTCTTGCTTTGCAGTTTCTTGGGAGTTAAAAATTCTTTGTGGACCACATCACTACCACTCGGAATGGTCTCAATTTTCATCATAAAAGATATTTGCCTCTGCTACATTATATAGTGTAATAACTCTGAAAAGACATCGGATGCACGTGGGTTTGTTTTTATCCTCCATAAGACCATCTGAGAAGCTGAGAGTGGAAAGCGCTTGCTCGCTACTGAGTTCTGCTCTGGAAACTGTGCATTCCTCTTAGGCCTGCAGCAACAGCTCGACAGGGAAGGTGCACCTGTCTTCCTATCAAGAGAAGGAAAACGTCCACTTTCTCAGGCTGCTCCTGAGCTGGGAGTTTAAGTAACAGCCCAGGCTCTTACGTGTGACATCTAATATTCTGGTATCTATGGCCCTTTTGGGGAAGAGCTATTGATTTAACTAAGTGTGAGCACTTCCATCAACTCTGTCAACTCTTGCGGGTCAGCCGTTCACGCCAACAGCCCCACCTTTTCATTCATGCTCTTGGGTCTGCAAGGATGCTATCTCGTGCAGGTGATGAACTAGTCAGGGCACATCCACCTTTGACCCAGACTCTTTGACTCTTCTCAATGGCTCCATAAAAGGGGAGGTGGGGACAGCTTCACTTTCCTCTCTGTGATGTGGATAGAATAAATACTTTTACTTTAATTATCTGCCACATTGTTGGTGGGGGAGCCTACCAAGAAAATTAAATGTGCTACCCAGATTTAGAGGGGTTTGTGGGTGGGGAGGTTACTGTTGGTTAAGAGGAGTTGTTTCTGGTTTTATTTATTTATTTTTTTGCTTTTACTCTTTATAAAGGGAAGTCTGAGTCTGTCAAGACAGACTGCTTCTCCATTTACAAACCCAGCAGCAGTTCAATGATGCATTTTATACCTGGCGACCGAAGCCTGGGTTCCCTCCCTGTGAATAAAGTGGTTGGAACCTAACAGACCATGTCCCACTGAGCAGATAGACTCCTCCCTCAAGTTCCTGCTTCAGTCTGAGTAAAGGCCATTGTCTCTATGAGGATATAAAACTGAAAGGCAACACAGGGCAAGAGAAATGGCTCAGCAGAGAAGAGCACTGGCTCAGAGGACCTGACTGAGTTCAATCCCCGACACCTGCCTGGAGGCTCCCAAGTTTCTCTAAGTCAGTTTCTGGGGACCCGGCCTCTTCTGGCCTTTGCAGACACTAAGAACTCAAATGGAACACAGACATTCACACAGACAAAACACCCAGCCACCAAAAAGATTTAAACCTTGAATAATAATAAAACAAAAAGAGGCAACAGACCTGCAGATGCCCTGCCTGGCTCCTGTCTCAACCCTCACCTCTAGGAACTGTGCCCAGTGCACACAGGCAGTCCCATCCTTCAACGCACCATGCCTGCTAAGCCTTTGCTGAACTTGGACAGAGCCAGCCTCTCTCTCTGCCCAATGCCTACCGCTCTCTCTGCCCAGTACCCACCTCTCTCTCTGCCTGCACTTTTTCTCATTACCCTCCCTCACCTGCAGATGTCCTTCAGATCCAGAGTCTCGGTGGCCTGGGTCAGTCACTCAGTTGGTAGAGAGCTTGCCAGGTAGCCACAAAGCCCTGGGTTGAATCTCAGCTCTGCATAAAATAGATATTATTCTATACCACAACTTAGCACTGGTAAGGTGGAAAAAAGAGAATCCAGAGTATGGAGTTCAAGTCCAGCCTGGGATATAGGAGACCCTGCCTCAAAAGAAATTAAATAAATACATCAACAAATTGCGGTCTCCCTCCCTATAATCAAAGTCTCTAACCCCACTCCCTACCTTATATTCTTTTTCCACTTTGTAAACCTAAAACAATTTATTACTGCTGTTTGTTTTTATTACCTACTCTCCACAACCCAACTAAAATGTTGAGTTTCAGTCAGCTGGTGGTGGTTCCCACCTTTAATCCCAGAACTCAGGGAGCAGAGGCAGGCAGATCTTTGTAAATTCAAGGCCAACTTGATCTACACAGTAAGTTTCTGGACAGCTAGGGCCACACAGAGAATTCCTGTTATAAAACAAACAAAAAAAGAAAGAAAAAGAAAGAAGGAAGGAAGGAAGGAAAGAAAGAAAGAAAGAAAGAAAGAAAGAAAGAAAGAAAGACAAAACAAGAAAAGAATGTTGAATTCCAGAGGCCAAACACTTTTCTGAGTTTTATTCCACACTTAGGACAACAGCCAGCAGACCCTCAACAGAAGCATATTAAATGTGTGAACAAAGCAGCCTGGGAAAAAGTGGGATGATCAATCACTAAACACCGTGGCAGTGCAGGCCTGGGGCAAATGAATATGAACAGTTTATATGTGGCTTCGCGTTTCAACTTTTCCTTTAAATAACAAATCTACTTTGCAGGCCTCAGACTTAAAAGTAGCTTGCATGTTTTAATTTCTCAAACTCCCATGTCTTTATTATAGTTTAAAATGCCAGTATTAACTCGGCTGGTGCCTTGCATTTGTAGATCACCCCGTCCTCTTTGCATGGTTTCAAAAGAAACAAATGGAATACAGTTCAAGGTGTTAATTACACCTTATTAAAACAAACCCCCGAGAGTGTCAGTTCTAACACTTAGCACTTTTATGTTTGTGTGATTTATTGGTTTTATGTATGTGAGAAAGTCAAACACAATAAGCACAACATTGCAAAATAGCTGTTCGCAAAGGGGAATTATTCCATTCCGTAGACAAGCCTAAGAACGGGCCTCGTCTGTAAGTCTAAGCGTCAGGGAACACAGCAGCAGAGACAGGTTTTCACACGCTGGGTGAGGCAGATGGAGGGGGAGAAGATGCGTCTTTAACTGCAGTTCAAAAGGGAGAGAATTATTTGTACTGTTCTAATGGGTAAAAATGAATGAGGACTATTTCAGACGCTCTGTGTATTCGGTTGGGTCACAGAGTGCATCTGTAGATTAACTAGATGACATTTTGTATTACAACTAGAGACAAATTCCACGTACAGCTGTGAGTGGTGGAACTGCTATGGTAAAGAATATCAGGGGATCAGAAGCCAGGGCCACAAAGACAGGAAATAAGGTTCTCCACAGGCCATTATAGTTAGCTGCCCCCCCCCCCTAAAGAGCAGTAGATACCTCGTTCCCCTGGGGCCGCCAACAGTGGGTGGGGTGTGCCTTCTGGAAAGATTCAGGCTCCTGGTGATCCTTAGAGCTCCATGAGTTCAGAGGGATGTCAGCGCTCTGCAGCTACCTGCCTTGAGACCAGTGGCCATGGGGTTTGGAATGCAGGCCGGACAGACAGCTCAGCACTTTAGGGTGCTTGCCACAGTCTTGAGAGCCAGAGCTCAGGTCCCAGAGCCCATGTGACAAACCAGGCACCCTGAAAATGCTTGTCACTCGGACTCAGAGACACTCTCTTCAGATTTCTGCCATGTGCCCACAGGTGTGTACACAGACACAAACAGACACACATATAAATAAACAAATCTTAAAAAAAAAAACCAAACAAGATTGTCGATTTCTAATTAACTTCATTTTCTCCTAAACATCAGCCCAACATAATAAGGGCCCTTTCTTCGAGGTCCTTTCAGTGGCAACAAAGGGGAAACAGACTTGTGGAAAACTCTGGGTCTGGGAGACTAGTTATTTTCAGCAGCATCTTCAGGCCAACCAAAGGGGGGCTCCGAAGCGTGAGACAGCATGGAACTGCAGCAATAAATAGCTAGTTTATAAGTGTGTGTGGTATCTGCTGCTTCTTAGTCCTAATTTAGGAATATATTAATAGACTGGAACATGTTTCTGGAAACACATGAGATTCGAACTCCCACACAGAGAGAAAACTCAGCTAGAGGAAACCAAGGCGGAGCAGTGGGAGAGCAGGAAGAAAGGAGAATGTCAGGGTGGAGTCACTTCCATCCAGTGTATTCCCAGGGGCACAATTCAAGGACCAGAAGACTGGGACTAATATTTCTAGACCTCTTCAGAGACAACCGCTATGAAAACCTCCCCCAGTTTCTAAGTCTTGCTGCCTTTACGTCTCTAAGGACAGACCAATGCCTGCTTGTTTCTTAGGAGAGCAATGACCTCTCCCATTGTATTTGATTTGGTTTTTTAGTTTTGTGTTTTGAGACAGGATCTCATCTAGCCCGGGCTACTATTGAACCCAATGGACCTAAGGTTAGCCTTGAATTCCTAATTTTTCTGCCTCTGCCTCCTAGGTGCTAGGATTATAAGCTTATACGGTTACATATACTAATATACCAACTGTATTTTGTTTGTATAAATTGTTTTTCAATAAAAGCTGCACAAATACACCTAAAAAAGGTTTTTTTTCTCACCCCCCCCCCACCTATTTAAGGAGAAAATAGTATTTGTTTGCTTTCTAGGATATGTTTTGGGGGTAGTTTTTGTTTTTTCCTTCTATCCCGGGAGAACATTTGAGTTTTCAGTCAACAACAGGGAAGAACTAGGGAGGTAAATTTAGGATTAACAGGAGTCTCCCCATTGTATGCTTTAACTTTGAAACAAACTCTCATTGTAGCCCAGGTTATCCTTGATCTTCCTATGTAGCAGAGGATGACCCTGAACTCCTGGTCCTCCTGCCTCTACCCTCCTTAGGATTACAAGTTGCACTGCCACACCTGGTTAAGATGGTGCTGGGATCAATCCCACATCCTTGTGAATGCCGGGTAAAGAAGAGCTCTGTGACCAGGTGGCACCCCAGAGTTCCTCCCTTATACGGTTAAATGAAAAATTGGTGCGAATTACAGTAATTCCTGGGCAGCATGCAGCCCACAGCTGAGGAAGCAGACCTGGATGCTCAGCCAGTCCAAACAAACTGTCACATCCTCGAATCCATCATTTCTTCCTGAGGATAGGGCTCTCGGCTGACCCAGCAGCCCTGAGTGACCCCACCCAAGGCCCTGTGGGAAAAGCTGGGCCTCAAACGCTGACGCAGCTCCCGCCTGATACTTTGGCAGCCTCCAAGGTACAGGGCCTTCCAAGAGGCTACCGCCAGGTTCAGAGCCATGATCTACCCCACCCAATCCCCAGCCCTACCTGGGCAGAACTAGCCTGGGAGTATGCTGGCTGGGAATGTGGGTCTAGGCGCACACCCTAGCTGTGCTTTGGCCCGGGCAGGGGACTCCATGTCATCACATCCGGGTCACTGCACCACACCCTCCCCAGGAAGGCTTCCTCAGGAAATCCTGACTTCTCCGGAAGCACGGTGGCCCCAGGCCCGAGGACATAAACAGGAGCCTCACGGTTTGTTCTTTGTTCTGCATCCTGCAAACCAGCCAGGCCTCTGCCCCAAGAATTTTTTTTTTTTTTTTTTTGGCTGCAGTATACTATAAGGAGTAGACTGAGCCATGGCTTGTAGAACCAGAATTTGCAAGTCCGGAACGTACCGAGTGACTCAGATGAAGACAGCCACTTTCAGGACCAAGGTTCTCACCGAAGCTGGTTGGTTTTGAGAGGGGATATTACAATAAGTAACGAAAGAACTAGGGATTTGGCTTAGTTGATAGATTACCCAGGATACACAGGGCCCTCAGTTGGATTCCCAGCTCTGCAAAAACCAGAACCGTAATCCTAGCACCGGGAAAATGAAGGCATGAGAATCAAAAGTTCAAAGTCATCATCAGCTACACCTGAAGGTGTAGGCCAGCCTGGGCTACACAAGACCGTGAATGAATGAAGCCAAGGACCATATAGCACTGAGGGTGGGTTCTTCTATTCAGTGGTCAGAATGTGTCCCTGTCTGGACTCCATGCATCCCTTGGTGTTTAGTCTAGAGGCCTGGCACATAGAAACCCTCAATAGGTATGGTTATATGAAGAATTTTCCTCCCAGGTCACCTCTTGGCTGTCACTTAAAAATAGGCACTCACATCAGGACCGCTACCTAAAAATATGGAAAAGGAAAAGAAAGACAATGAGTGGAAGGGATGCTTTCTCCCCTCGTCATCTTTCTCATGCTCACTCCGGCCCCATCCACACCTCACTCCTTCACTACATTTGTCTTTTGACTTCCTGGGGATCAGGGGGTTCCCAAGGCCAGCTATGAATCAAGTTAATACAGTGTGTGTGTGTGTGTGTGTGTGTGTGTGTGTGTGTGTGTGTGTAGTATCTTAAGTATCATAATGAGCTCTGGATCAAGGAGATACAGTATGGTACAATATGGTGTGTGTGTGTGTGTAGTATCTTAAGTATCTTAATGAGCTCTGGATCAAGGAGATGATACGGTATGGCTCAATATGGTACAGTATGGTGTGTGTGTGTGTGTGTATGTGTGTGTGTAGTATCTTAATGAGCTCTGAATCAAGGATACAGTGTGTTGTGTGTGTCTGGAAGGGGTATCTTAATGAACTCAGGCTCTAAGGAGCCTGATAGAATTTGTGTGTTTGTTTCACATGTTAGGCAAGAGTTTTCCTAACTGGGCCACATCCCCTGCCCCCAAAGAGATTTCTGACACATTTAATTAAGTCTGACACAATTCCAACTCCATCAGCACCACAGTGAACCTTTAAAGGAAAAGCTTCATTAAATTATCTAGAATGATATTTTCAAGACCTGGAAACGGCACCAGTGACATTACTTACATGCTAGCGATTAGCCAGTCAGTGTGGGAACAAACATCCCACTGTGATAGGCCAGCAACATGGGATCGCATCATCCCAGCCATGCAGTGAGGCCCCCATGGCTGCAGATGATGGATGACTGGCTTCCTTAACAGCTGAGAATGGTCCCGTAGGAGTCAGCGAACCCCAGGGACTCCAACAGAGTGATGATCTCAAACCTGTAGCAGTCTTCCTGCCTCAGCTTTGCAAATACTGCCTCGCACAGCCAGTGCATCCCCTGGCACTGTAGCTCTTACAAGGGTGGCCAAACAACTTCTGGCCACTGTACCTCCCGGGAGGAGCAAGAGACTCATGGGAAAATCAATCCTATTTGAAAAGGACAAGAAGGGGTGGGGAATGAGCAAAGGTCGTTTCGACTTGATCAGACGCTCTTGCGTGTATGGAGAAAGCAGACTGGAACAGGGAAACCCGAGAGTGCACGCGTGTGACCCGAGAGTGCCCGCGTGTGAAGAACAGCCATCCTTTTCGCCCTCTTCCACAGACACAAAACACCCCTTCCCATCACCACGGACCAGGCTCGCTGCGATGCAAACACGCTGTCCTTCCCATCTCATCCTCTCTCTGTCCAACCAAAGCAGATGCTAAGTATTATCAGTGACTTATTTGGTCTGGTGTGAAACAGGGGCTATGTGTCCTAGAACTCGCTGTCGCTGGGGCTGGCCTCAAACCTGTAGCCTGCCTGTAGTCTTCCTGCCTCAGCTTTGCAAATGCTACCTCGCACAGCCAGTAGCCTCTTTAGCTTGAGTGCATCCCCCCCCCACCCCAGGCACTGTGACTCTCCCATCAATCACAAGGAAACAACTATCTCTGCCACTAACATGGTTCCAAGTGTAGCGCTTCCACTCTGTGACATATGTCACACTGCCCATTACTAACACAGCATGACCCTAGATTCCTAGCACTGCCCAAGGGAAAGGGGTCCTCTACTTCACTAAAACTGCATGTGTGGCTCAGTGGTAAAGCCCTCGCCTAGTGCTTGCAAAGTTGGCCCCAAGTCTTTGCAGCTGGAACAGAGGCAGAGTGATTGAGACTGGTAGGATCCAGGAACCTTGGCATAGCCTATCAACAGAGCACTCAAGAGGCAGAGGCAAAAGACTGAGATAGTTCCAGCTGTCTTACAAAGAAGACAGCACCATAGCAGGCCAGTCTGCGTGGCAGTTTTAAAATCTCACCGTAAACCTGTTTAATGGCACTGGGTGTATACTCACTGCCTCCTGCCACCTTTGATGCCAGTCCACCTAGCTGACCAGACAAACAGCTTACCATGTTCCTTAGTTTTCTGTTTCTTCCACTTTTCCCCGCCCTGCTACTAAGAGTCCCGCCTCCCTTACGAATTCCACATCTGCCCACTTCTCCCCAGTTCCAGAACTCTAGCCAGGCTCCGGCCACTGACATGTCTCACTTGCAGTAGACTAGACTTCATTTCTTAAACGTTGCCAGTGACCTTTTAAGAATGTCAATTGCTCTGAACCCTCCTGCGGCATTCAGCCATGGGCTAACTGTAGCATCTACCCTCTGGCCCCAGCCTCATTCTTTGACCCAGTCTCAAATTTTTCATATTCACTAAACGATAATCACCAAATTCAATCCACCCTGGGGATGGTGAGGTTGACATTCTTTCTGTCTGGAAAGGGCTCTCCATGATACTCATCATCTGGTCCATTTTCAGTCCTGTCTTTGGCCACTCTATTGAAATCCAGCCATTAAATAGTCTAGAAATCTAACTTAGCATTTAAGACACACTGCTGTAGGCCATCGAGACAGCTCTGCTTGTAAGGGCGACTGTCACCAAGCCTGAAGACATGAGTTTTCAATACTCAGGATCCATACAGTAGAAGGAAAGAACTGACTCCCGCAGGTTCTCCTTTGACCTCCACATGTACACCATGGCAAGTGTGAAAATGTGCACGCATGTGCAGCACATGCACACAGTACATAAATGTGATTTTTAAAAACCAGAGCAAGTAGCCAGATAAAAAATGGTGGTGGTGGCACGTGCCTTTAATCGCAGCACTCGGGAGGCAGAGGCAGGAGGATATCTGTAAGTTTGAGGCCAGCCTGGTCTATAGAATGAGATCCAAGAGTGCCAGGGCTATGCAAAGAAACCGTGTCTCAAATATAGACAGACAACATACAGACAGATAAAAGACAGTCTCAAAACATTACACATTATATGTTTCTATCCTATCTTTCTTTTTTTTTCTTTTCTTTTTTTTTTTTTTTTTTTGGTTTTTCGAGACAGGGTTTCTCTGTGGCTTTGGTGCCTGTCCTGGAACTAGCTCTTGTAGACCAGGCTGGCCTCGAACTCACAGAGATCCGCCTGCCTCTGCCTCCCGAGTGCTGGGATTAAAGGCGTGCGCCACCACGGCCCGGCCCATATCCTATCTTTCTTAACAATGACCTGGCAGCCGCAACTCAAAGCACTAGATGAGGCCCACTGTTTAGTTAGGCTCTGGCCAATAGAGGACTGTCCTTCAGCCTCCGTCTGCCATGGTCTGGTTTAGGAGAAGTCTGCTATCATCACCATTTCCCAGAGTTCTGCATACTATGAAAGAGTTCTCTCTGAAGAAAATCAATCTCAATAAAAGTGAAGGCACAAACAAGATACCAGACATGGGGATGAGTGGTGGATGGGGGGAGGGGAGCAAAACAAGGTGATATAAGATATCCTAAATGTCCAAAATAATTCAGATTATGAGCTACGTACCCACTTGTATGAAGGCTGCTTGTTTGTTCCCGGCTGCCCAGAATCAAAATAATCACATAAAACTGTATTAATTACAACACTGCTTGGCCAATAACTTAAGCATATTTATAGCTCATTCTTATCTCTTAAATTAACCCATTTGTATTATTTTATATTTTACCATGAGGCTCGTGGCCTACCAGCAAGGTTCCAGCTTGCGGCTTGCAGCTTTCCCCTCTGGCGGCCACATGGTGTCTCCCTGATTCCACCTCCTTTTTCCCAGTATTCAGTTTAGTTTTCCCCGCCTAACTCTATTCTGCCATGCTGTTGGCTTTATTCTTTATTCATTAACCAATAAAAGCAACGCATATACAGAAGCACTTCCCACACCACCCACTAGTTCCACAACCCATCAGGCTCCAAATATAAAATACAGAGAGGAAAGTCACTTGAAGAGGGGGACAGAGCTCAAGGCCACCACTAACTACCTGCGTTCATCCTTGGGGTCTAGACACCCTAATCAGACAGATAAACCACCATTCACCTCTCCAAGTCCAGACAGAACCCAGGAAACGAGGCTCTTCTTGCTCGGTCCTGTACTCCTCACACCCAGCTCTTCCTTGCGCTGGGTCTCATTTCCTCAGCAGACTCTTCCTTAAACATCCTGTCCTCAAAAGTGACCTCTATCCTTGTGGGCGCACCTCTCCTTCAGTTAAAATACCTCTTACCTGACTGAGCTACTGCTGCAGGGTGAAGCAAGACACAGAGGTGCTGAAGGATGCTGGGAAGAGATGCTCCTAAGAGGGAAAGATGCAGGCAGGAAGTGGGAGCGAGTGAGGAGGGCGATACCTTGACCTGTCTCCCAGCTCTATGCAGCTCTGTCCCTCATACCCAACAGGCCTTGGGAAAAATGACAAGACAGAAAAGCCTTAGATCCAGCAGAACCCATCAGGAGCCCAGGCCTCCAGAAAACTCAATATCAAACACATGATACAAACAGGAGGCATCATAAAAATTACACAGAAATAAAATAAAGATTATGTGGATGTGAGAAAAAGTTGACTTCACAGTGCCAGAAAATGTACTTTACAAACAAAAGAAAAGGCAAATAGTCCACTATCTGCAGGTGACTGCACATACCTGCAAGCTATGCACTCAGGAGGCAGGAGGACTACTGTGTGTTCAAGGATAACACCAGGACAACCAGAGACACAACACAGCAAAGACCCAAACAGTTTGGACCTCCCTTGGCAGTAACACTCTACAGCACTTGGTGAAGAGCAGTCTATCATCAACTGCTCTTCCTTTGGCACTGCCAATACCCTTGACTGCCCCTCTTAATCCTTTACCATGACTGAAGCTGCCAGATGTCAGGGGAACGGTGTTATTCCTATACCTGTGGCCTATCTGGAGCACAGGAAAGCTTTCCTCTCATCCTCCTCATTTCCCAACCCTCAACCGAAGCAAACCTAGCCCTATGTTTCTGAACATTGGCCATAGACTATGGGCGGGGGGCTCAAGACAGGAAACATCTGTATTTCGGTACAGTGTCTACATTCCACTGATGGAGTGTCTCCACTCCCTCCACTCCCTCATGGTCATCATTAAGTGGGATTCCAAACAACACTTTCTTTTAGGAGTGGATGCCCGCCCCCCCCCAACGCCAACAACTTTCTGTAGCCACATGACGAGCAATGACACAGGGTGTCAGGTGTGGTCATCTTTTCAAGCTTCTGAGGACCTTTTCCTCTAGAAGCGTGACTCACAGACCTCGGCCTCAACTTTCAAATTTTGCTTTTCCTCTGTAAATCCAAAGTTGGTTAACGGGAAGTGTCCTGGGCTGTGTAATAGTCTCGAAGGGGAAGTGATGAAGGTTTTGGCTTGAGTCACTGGGCTGGAAGTGGATGGTCATGAGCAGTAATATTCTTTAGGGAGCAGAAAACTCCTAAAAGGACTGGCTACAGATGAGCCAGGAAAGTTGATTTTCCTAAATGCCCATTTTTATATTACCGTATGAAGACATCCCTCTAAGTGCATTTACCCTGGGTGAATAGTAGGGATTAAAATGAGTTTTAAAATGACTCGATGACCTATTCGATTTTAATTAAAATGTCCAGCATAGACTGTACAGGGAATAAAAGATATTATAAATTGTTTCCATTTTCTCCACATCTTCCCTTCTGCTTATCCCTAACCATTAGCAATCTGGTCAGGAGTGATGTCTGAATTCCCAAACATGACATCACAGGCAAGATGTCTGCTCAGCGCGCACAGCCATGACATCCGACAACAAAGTAGTGCCAGGGGGACCGTCGGCACGGAGAACTTAAGCTTTCCCACCCAGAAACCTCTCTTGCCCCTTCCAGTCCTCACAGAACACCAGGGGACTTAGCTCAGGATAGAAGTCATACATTACCAGTCACAGTTGCTAGGACGGGGGAGTCCGCCAGCAACTACCATTATTGATATCTCCTTTCGGGAGTCATGATGTCCGCATCCCAAAAATCCTTTCCCAGGGACTCCACCCCACACTAATTTATCCACACAACCAAGAAGTCAGTTCCAGAACCCAGCACCAATGACACTTGTTTTTTTTTTTTTTTTTTTTTTTTTTTTTTTTTTTTTTGGTCTTTGGTAAGGTTTTTTTCCCCACACCCTCTCCTAGTTCTTAGGTCATGTCAGAGATGGGGACAAAAAGGCAAAAGGTTGTCCTCTTTGGAAAACTAAGTTCAAGACATTTCAAAAGCATTCTTCAGGCTCCCCAGCATGACTGTTCTTTGGTCCCTCCTCACTTCATTAGAAATACATGCAAATCACACTCTACCGGTAGGGGAAAAAGGGGAGGCCACAGGTATCCCTGAACCAAGTTTGGCAGGAGACAGGTACATGCTAATTTCTTCCCAAGAACCAGGCCATTCGTTCAATTCAGTGCAGAGTTTAGTATGGAATGCTGGCTACCAAACTTCCTGCTCTTTGGGTTTCCTTACTAAATACTCCAGAGGCCTTCTCCATCTCCCTTACCAGCGCCCCACCCCTGCCACATAAATAGAACTTGCTGACTCGGTTTCCAAGTGTCCCAAACAGGTTTCTATTGTGTTTGCCCTGTTTATCTCTCTTCTAAACTTTCTCCTTCCCACTGGTCAAAGCATTGGGCCCTACAAAGCGAGTCTGCCTCCTCCTCCCAGTGGCTTCATGCCACACCAGCGTGATGTCACAGCATTCACGGACAGCTGGCTGTGCATGCCCACAGCCATGAGGCTTCAAGTCAGGTTTCCCTCTGAAACCTGTTCAAACAGGAGACTTCCTGGCCCCTTCCCAGCTAGCGGTGTGCCAGCAAATCTTGGGCACTGTCTAGCTACAGACACCTCTGCAGTGTGAATCTCCCCCTGGTGCTTGGGTCATGTTATATGGCACCTTCCCTCTGCCTGTCAGTGACTATGTCCAAATCTCCCTCTTGTAAGTGATACCGGTCATAATTAGAAATCACCCCATCTTAAAACCTGGTTGAAGTCACAAAGAACCCACTTCAAATGAAGTCCCATTCTAAGGCTCCAGGAGGTAAGACTTCAACAGAATATCCATACCACTGCTTCCCAGGGTCTCTGGGATAATTCAGCACACACACAGACAGATGCAGCATTTGATCCTGAATATGTGCTCAGTGAGTATCTAATGCTGTCCTTATTATTCCTAGATCACCCATTTCCCTTCTCCCTATAGTATCTTCGTTTAAAACATTTTAAAAGCAAGTCTTAACCCAGAGGAATGATGTAATGCTAGAATCATGAGTCTGGGGAAGCCCAGACAGAAAAAAAAAATCACATATTTGATGCCTCCCTAGGGTCTTTAGGCAAGATATGGCCTAAATAAATAAATAAATAAATAAAGAGATGCAAGTCTTTGTTGCAGCCAGTTTCCCAAGAAGAATATCCTAAAGCAGACACAAAAATATCACCACCCACCAAACTCCTTGGGAAAAACTAGTAACAATGGAAATCTGGGTGGCACACTGGAGGATGTCCTTTGTCCTGGGAAGAGCTCAGTGGCTTCCAGGATGCCTGCAATGCAGAGCCTTGTAGGAATCAGTAACAGACATGCTGGCAATTTCGGTTTGTAGAAAAGAACTTCAGTTCTACTATGCACCCTCTCTATAGCTCCATATATAAATATGCATATAAAAATTTTATGTACACACATACACCACACACACATGCACACATACTAAGTAAAAAGCCCAAGAAAAACAGAAAAGTAAGCATGGCATTATGAAACCAAAAATGTATTTGTTAACTGTCAATCCATCTAAAGGAAACAGATTTAGGGCTTCCGGTGGAGCTCAGTTGATAGAGTGCTTACCTAGCATGTGGGAAACCCTGCCCCAAAAATCTTTTTAAGAATGGTTTAGTTTAAAAGAAAGGAAAACATGATCTCCACCCTTGGTTTTAACAAGTATGTAAGAAGGCACATGCAACGGCACATGCCTAAGTCCCAGCAATGCGGGAGGGAGGCTACGGCAGGAGGATCTCAGGAGGCCAGGAGTCTAAGCCAATCTGCACAACGAAGCAGGATTTAGTCTACGACTAAGAATTTTCAGTGTGCGGCTGGATCTAGCTGTACAACAGTGACAACCAAGCAGTTGCCTGATCCCGGTATGCTTTTCTCGGCACTTCTTAAAGCTTGCTTTGATACCGACTCCCACAGGACCACAGAAGGCGGTATGTCACTACCTCCTCCTCCTCCTCCCCCCCAATTACACTGCTAAGTCATTTCTCTACCAAAACAACCCTTGGAACCTTACCAGTGATCTCTGCCAGCTCTGTTGCACAATTCTCTGCATATTTATCGTGACATGACTAGCAAATGCAGGAGTCAGACCCATGAGCCTGCCCACTTGGTCTTTGGCTGCTCCTTGGGAACCATGGGTTACCTGGTGCCCTTGAGCAATTCCTGCCCAGAATTCTCTTCCCCCTTTGTAAAGGATCTGGAACAGCACACCCAAAACCTGCCTGCAAGCTTCTCTACAGGCAGACGAACAATAGACTTATGTGTCTTGCAGCCTTGATGTTTTGATAAAGCCAAACCTCAGATTTGAAAACTAACCTAAAGCTTGAGACACTATTTTGGCTGACAGCAGGAGACTGTCTTTCCCAATGTTGGGGAAGTGGGGCTTCCTGTTTTCCAAAACAGAACAGACTGGAAGTCACAAGACTCCGTGGTGGTATTCCAGAGCAAGCAGAGCAATACTGGCAGGAAGACAGCAATTCTCTGTGATGCTCTCTGTTTCCCTGCGAGGGGTAAGTTTGCCACATTGACCCACATAAAGCGCCCAATGTCTCCAGAGACAGGTAGCCTGGTAAAAGGCAGATTGTAGGCCACACCCACCCACACAGGCACTGCTAAAAAAACAACAAATAAGCTGGTTAAATAGCTCAGTGGATACAGGCCCTTACCACCAAGCCTGCAAGCTGAATTCAGGCCTCAGAACCCACGTGGTGGAAAAAGAGATGTCCTCTGACCCCCAAACTCACACTATGGCATGCATGCTGCCCTTCCTATTCCTCACCCCACGCTAAATCAAATTATTACTATTATTATTAATAATTATATATTATTATTAATTATAGTAAGCAGAGAGTTGGAGATGAAGCATGAACCCTGGGATCAATTTCCAGCACCCATAAATTGGGCATGGCAATGCAAGCCTGTAATCCTAAGACCCCAGAAGTAGACACAAGAGGAACCTTGGCTACATAGTGAGTTCTAGGTCAGCCTAAGTGACATGAGCCCCAGTCTCAGAAATATAATAAATAAGAAAGGAAAGCACACATGTGCAAGCATGCACACACACACACACACACAACATATACACTGCACACTTGCAAAACACGCACACCACATATATACACTGCAACACACACACATATACACCACACCACACACACCAGCAGCGCCCACATCCATCTGCCTTTGATCTACTTCAGAGGACACTCCGCAAACATACAAGATGAAATTGGTGAAGCTAGAACCCTGAGCTGGCGATTTGAGAAAGTCAGACTCACCCAACAACTAATGAATTGTGGGTGCTAAAACATGAGCAATTAAAACACAGCTGGGTTTTAAACAAGAAAACTAGAGGTGGAGAGATGGCTCAGTGGGTAAAGGCACTTGCCACCAACCCTAACTCTTCAAGTTCAACCCCCAGAACCCACATGGTAGAAGGAATAAATCTCCACTTGCATGTCTTAGCATGAACACTCAGAAACATACTCATATGTCCTATATAAGTAAATACAACTTTAAAATATAAAACAAACAAAGTTCAGATGTTTATGTAGCTAAAGGAGAGTGGGTGCCAACACGGGTAATTGTTGGTAGGTAGCTATGACAGGGTTGAATTGGCCAATAAAACAGGACGTGATACCTGAGTCCCAGCACTGGTGAGGCTGAACCAGGATTGTCATTGAGTTCAAGACTACTCTAGTAAACTCCAGGTCAGTCTAGGCCAAAATCAAAACCTGATCCCCAAAAACCAAAACAAAAAAAAAAGTATACAACCATAAACAAAGTGGCCCTCCATGTATAGAAGATACACTAGTACACACGAGGACAGAATTATATACAAATACGCTTAGTCTCGCCTCTAACACAGTATTTGAGCAAGGTGTAGGCCCTGCTACACATCTTTCCATGTTTAAAAAGCGGCTTACTTCCATTTATCTCCCAGCTTGGTTTCTATGGAAATGCTTCCACTAGAGAAGGCATCGCCTTCTAAAGAGACAGACTCGGGATGTGCCACCCAGCTAAGTGATGAGCTGAAAAGTCTCGATGCAGAACATCAATAGAGTATTAGAGTGTCTGACGCAGCGCTGCTGAGACAAGACATTGTTCTTGGCTAACGCTAAAGTTACATCACATAGATTTTACTATACTTCTCGTATATCATTTATGAATGAATCATTAGACACCAATTTAATGCTCATCATGAATCTTCGGTTTCATAATATTCTAGGCAAATGGCTACTACACGTTAGTTTTACAGCACTAAAATTATCCACTAAATTATAACCTGGGCACCACAAGAGATCTAGGTTCCATCAAGATGCTGCAGAGGGCAGTGGCCATACCCCTATACACATGGCCTAATACAAACATTCTTAGAAAGTTTTTAATCAATCTGTAATCAAATGTGCCTTCAAAATGAAATGCTTTGCTTCTTCTGAATAACTCATTCAGAGTCTCTACAGACTTTTCCCTTTATCTCAAACTTCTTCTGGACATTCTCTTACAGTCACATATGTTTCCTTAGATTTACAACAAAGTTAATTCCATATAAAAATGAACGTGGGTAGAATGCTTGTCATAGCCACAGAGTCCTGGGTTCCCTCCAGCCCCACATTAGCTGACATGGTGGGATACCTTATTATCCTGGAACGTGGAGATGGAGGTGACAGGATCAGAAGTTAGAAGCCATTCTTAACCAACAGCAAGTTTGAAAGCAGTTTGGGCTACACGAGACCTTAGTCCATCAATAAATAAATGCACAAGTACCCAGAAAAATATGTAGTCATCTGTTGAGTGGAGGCTTTAACATACTGCTTGTCTCTTTAAGTTGCCTATTAAAATGCCCTCACCACCATCTTTAAGGAACAGCATAAACCTAAGCATGCAGACAGACACAATATCTCACCGCAGTGTTTCCCAGAAACCATCTGGCCCTGTCTTCTTTACTAAACCTAAAACAAAACTAAGACACACTAACAACATACATCTTCTTAAACTGCATCCCCTCTCTATGATCTCCCTCACATGCGGGATGTGACGGAGTCAGTCTCACAGAAGCAGAGAGAAGATGGTGGCTGCCAGGCAGGGGCTGCAGCTGGGAGTACCTGCTGTCCCTGCAGAAGACCGAGGTTCAGGTCCCAGCACCCATACCTGGGGGCTTACAACCACCCATAACTCCAGTTCCAGGAGATGCAACACCCTCTGGCCTCCACCACAGGCACCTGCACAAACATGTGCACATGTACTTACGGAGATACACAGGCACATAAGGGAAATTAAAAATTAAATAAATATATTTTTTAAAGGTGGCTAGCAGAGGTCAGAGAAGAGTAAGGATGGGGTGGGTTGGGGAGAGGCTGACTGAGGGGCACCACGTGACAGATGGGAGAAATAAGTTCTGCATTGCTGCGGGCAGAAGGTTGACTAGAGAGAGCAGCGATGTGCTGTGTGTTGCCAAAAGCTAGAAGAAAGAACTCCTGGTATTTTCACCATAAAAAGTAACAGTGTTAGAGGACACAATGCTGTTAGCAGAGAGGGATAGGTCTGATCTGATGTGAACACATGAGGTTGGGTTTTTGCATGAGGTTGGGTTTTTGTTTGTGGGCTTGTTTTTCAATGATTAGAAAATAAGTGTAAAGCTGGGTGCGGGGGCACTGCACCTGGGTAGTGGTTGCCCAGCAGGCGTGAAGTTCTAGTAACCCGGCCTTAGTGGGGACACCTACAATTCTAGCACTTGGGAGCCACAGATAGAAACACCTGTGTCAAGGTTATCCTACTCCACATATCCAATTTGAGGCCAGCCTTGGCTGCACCAGATCCCATCTAAAAGTAAATAAAATAAAAACCTCTTAGAGTTTTATGTACTTATAAATAAAAATCATGTGACTTTCTCTTAAAAACCACTTTGATATAAAAGAGTCTCACATTATTGTACTATGAGTAGAAAAATAGACACAATGAGAAGTAAATATAGCATTCTAGATAACTTTTAAACAGAAATAGCACTTTCATTACAAATAGCATTTGACCTCAAGAAAATCCTAGCTATTAAAAGCATTCATGTTTTCTCTTTTGAATAAAGAAAATATTTCAAACAAGTAACTTGGCAAGTAACTTGACAAGTTAACAACTTGAAATGATTCATGCATTTATTTTTGTTTTTCTCTCTTTTTCTTTTTTTTTGTTTTGCATTTTGAGACTCTTGCTATGTCGATGCTGGCCTTTCATAATCCTCCTGCCTCAGCCTCCCAAGTGCTAAGGTTATAGGAAAGTGCCACAAAGACCAGATATTTGTTTCCAAATTTTAAATTTCTTCTTGTAAATTCAAAGGGCATTTGAATGAGGTGTGAAGGCCCATGCCTTTAATCCCAGCACTTGAGAGGTAGAGGCAGGTAGATCTCTGAGTTCGAGGCCAGCCTACTCTACAAAGCAAAGCAAGTTCCAGGACAACCAGGACTGTTACACAGAGAAACCCTTTCTTGGAAAACCAAAGGAAAAAAAAGAAGAAAAAGAAAGACAGAAAAGAAACAAAAAAAGAAAAGGCATTTGAGGTAGCAAATGCAAACTTATTAGCTGTTTATTTCATAAGTAAGGTCTTTAAAAATCCACCAATAGGTGTAATCCTATATAACAGACAGACATTCTTGAGCTAAAACACTCCTTTTATCTACTAATAACAATATAGAATACTATATTTTCAAAGCACACGTTAAAAAATCATATAAACAATTTTTGTTCTAAGTTTAAAAAGGACTTGTCAGACTTCAAGGCTTAGTTAGAACTACTAAAAGGTACTTAGGATAGATTTTAAAAGAGCTAGGATGTAGGATACATACTAAAATATTAAATTTTAGTCTTGAAAGGCATGTAGCTAAAATTATGTGAGACATTCATTTATTTTCTTATCTATTAACTGTCTGTAGGAGAAAGAATGAGACAAGCAGGTACACAGCACTGACCCATCACACCTCCTTCCCCCATCCCCTGCTTTAAAGGCATGTGAAAGCCCAATTCGGAAGCTGAAGCAGGAGGATGGCAACAAGTTCAAGGCTAGCCTGGGTGGGCAATATAAGGAGTTCCAATCCAGTTAGATATAGAGTAGAATTATCAAAAAGGAAGAAGAGGAAGAGGAGATGACAACGGCCTAAGCACTAAAGTGAACCGTGTAGGGTGGAATCTGTACATGTCCACCCTACAGGGTATCTCTGCAGACAGTCTGAAAGCACAGTCTAAACAAAAGTGATTCCCATTTCTACCAGACAGCTTCCAAAGGTCCAAGACTTGGACAAATCCTTCAGGGGGAAAACAAACAAACAAACAAAAAAGATTGATCACAAACACAGATGATGTGGGCGGGCAGGTGGCGGGGAAACCAATGAGCAGTCTCCGTTTAAAAACGTGGGCTGTCCCTGCATCCAGAGTTGATTTCTTCACCAGAGCAGTCTCTTTGATGGAAATGTCTGGATCACATGACCTAATGTGCCTACAAAGACACAGGGCAGGTTGTCTCCAGGTGGCATCCCTCCTCATAAAGAATTAATGGTGCCCAGCAAAGCAAAAGAGACACCAGGCAGCTGGCTGGGAGCAAGGCCAGCGGGAACAGAACCACCAGGCTCAGGTCTCATTACCAAGCCAATTAAAGGAATGAGAACTCTTCCAAAGCATGACAATGCCTTGTAGCTACCGAAACAGAGTTTAACTCGAAATTATGGAAAGCTTTGGCTAATTCTTAAAGCCTTGGTCTGACCTCCACTGGTTTACACGGCAAAGATAATTCAGAGTCCTAGCCTCTAGCCATTTAAATCCATCCTTAAGTCAGGAAGACACTTAGAAGTAGAGCCGATTGTCTAGCACACAGGAGGCCCTCAGCTCCAACAAAAAGATAATTATGGATACACCAAAGAAAGGAGTTCAACTTCATCTAAAGCAGTGGTTCTCAAGCTTCCTGGCACGGCAACCCTTTAACACAGTTCCTCATGTTGTGGTGACCACCCCCCAACCATGAAATTATCCCGCTGCTAGTTCATAACTGTAATTTTGCTACTGTTATGAATTGTAATGTTAATATCTGATATGCAGGGTATCTGATAGGCGACTCCTGTGAAAAGGGTTGTTTGACCCCTGAAGTGGTCAAGACCCACAGGTTGAGAATCTCTGGTGTAGTGTGAAACGGCGGGCTGCGTTCCCGCCGCCCAGTCGCAGGCTAGCTTTACACCCGAAATAATTACACGGAAACTGTATTCTTTTAAAACACTGCCTGGCCCATAGTTTTAGCCTCTTATTGGCTAATTCTCACATCTTTCTTTAACCCATATTTAGTAATCTGGGTAGTACCACGAGGTGTGGCTTACCGGGAGAGATCTTAACCTGCGTCCATCTCGGAGAGGAGCAGCATGGAGACTCACTATGGCGACTGCCTGAAGCTTCTCCCCCACTCTACTTCCTTGTTCCCACAATTCTGTTCTGTCTACTCCACCTACCTAATTTTCTGTCCTCTTAAAGGGCCAAGGCAGTTTTCTTTATTAATAATGAAAGAAACATAGACAGATAACTCTCCTCCATCATTTCCCCTTTTTCTGTTTAAACAAAAAAGAAAGGCTTTAACATAGTAAAATTACATGTAACAAAACAGTTATCAAGCAAGAATTACAGTTACAATATTTAGATCTATTTTATCTTTTATCATAACTAAGGAAAGCTATAACTATCTATTTATTCTTCAACTCCATCAAAGACTCCAGAAGGATATAATATTACCTAAGTAAACAAGTCATATGCAACTTTCAAACTCTAGAAATGACAGAGACAACTCGCTGCCTGGACAGTCACCCAAAGTTCCTCTGTACCGTTGGGGCATCCATCTTCAGCCTACAGGCCCATAAGTACCCAGCAGACATTTCCATGAAGCAGGAAATTCCAAAGACAGTTCAGTCACTTTCTGCTGTGTCCTGCAGAACGTCTCGCAGACTCTTTCACGAATCAGGAACCCTGAGAGACCATCTCACCTTTAGGCAAGTTTAGCAGTCCTCTTTCTGTGGGTTCCTTGTGTCCAGTTTATGCAACAGTCCAGGCAAGAGCAGTTTCTTGCCCAAATGGCTAACAAACTCCATAAGTAGCCTCTTCGATGCCCATCTTCCTCTTGAAGTAGATTGGTGCTGCCAGGAGCAGACGTGTCTCATTGTCATGAAAAACCCTAAGTTATTAAAACATTAAATGCCATATTCTGCAGTCTTTGAAAGATATGAAGAATGCCTATCTGAAATATATCTATGCACATCTAGAAAATGACTAACATGACTACAAGCTTGACTATTAATCGATGATTATCCATTAACAACCTATATTTCCTAATTATACATTACATTCTTTAAAATGAACTACAGTCACAATAGCTTAATCAAAATCAGAAATACATATACATATAACAAAACTGACCTTAAAATCTATACCAATGCAAATTATTCATATCTATATCATCTCCCCCTTTAAATGTAAAAGAACATTTATAAACAATATTTGGGAAAATGGGCGCAGTTTTTCTCTCCAAACTGCTTCCTGCTGAATGGGGGCGCTGTTATTTAGATCTTTCATGGTGTAACCTGTGTGCTAGGTTCCTCTCAGTTGGCAGTTGAGTGAAGTAATTTTTTGAAGATGTTCACAGCAACCTTTCAGGAGGGCGTGGTCTATCATACCATATTGGGATAGAAGCAATCCACAGAGTCTCGTCCTCTGTGAAAACAAAAGAAGAAACTCTTTTCCAAAGCATCATGTTCTTAGATCCAAATCCTGAAGTCATACCGTTAAGATGTCCATTCTGGTCTAGACTGGCAGCCCATATAATGAAATGTCTCCCTGTACTTAGCTCCTTTACAGTCAAAAAAATCAAAGAAAACACAACAAAATACATAATCCAGACTCTCTGTGAATTTTCCATTTTTACGTGGCTTATTTTTACTCTATCACTTTACTTCTTTTAATCTATAACTATCTGTACTCTGTCTCTTTAAAGACTTTAACCTTTTTTTTTTTTAAGGCATTAACTTTATTTTTTATATTTTCTTTTTCTCTCTTTTAAGCCTACGTGAGCCATTTAAAGGCCTTCTATGTCTGAATCTTTTCTATTGTGAATCTGTAATTTTTTACTATCCAGGAGCATTTCTTAAAAGGTTAACCACTTCTTAAAATAATACGGTACTGCCTGTTTACAGCCAAGTCTAAACCTTAACTGCGCTGTTATCATGGTAATTACAATAGTTCCTGCCTGAGATCAGTACAGTTCAGCATGGCGGAGCGGAGCCAAAGCCGCTCCTGCCTCAGTCATTTGGTGCCCCTGAGCCGCACACAGTTTCAGGCACACAGCAGTCCACATTGGAGCCGCACTCAGCAGTTTAATTCTGAGACTGAGCGTGCAGCACAGAAACTCTTTTAATCCAAGTTACAGCCAAATCAGATGCGCAGAGCACTGCGCAGACTGAAAACACCTCTCTCTCTATGGCGGCAGGAATCCGCAAACGCTGTCCCGCTCGCCTAAGCCTGATTCCGCCATCTGCCCAGGTGCAGGCAGGGAGCAGTGAGCCATTGGCATGGTCTCAGAGTACTTTCTTTCCGATACCAAGCGGGCAAGGTTTTTAAGTGGATTTAGTCACCACGTTGGAGCGCCAATCTGTAGTGTGAAACGGCGGGCTGCGTTCCCGCCGCCCAGTCGCAGGCTAGCTTTACACCCGAAATAATTACACGGAAACTGTATTCTTTTAAAACACTGCCTGGCCCATAGTTTTAGCCTCTTATTGGCTAATTCTCACATCTTTCTTTAACCCATATTTAGTAATCTGGGTAGTACCACGAGGTGTGGCTTACCGGGAGAGATCTTAACCTGCGTCCATCTCGGAGAGGAGCAGCATGGAGACTCACTATGGCAACTGCCTGAAGCTTCTCCCCCACTCTACTTCCTTGTTCCCACAATTCTGTTCTGTCTACTCCACCTACCTAATTTTCTGTCCTCTTAAAGGGCCAAGGCAGTTTTCTTTATTAATAATGAAAGAAACATAGACAGATAACTCTCCTCCATCACTCTGGTCTAGATAAAGAAGTAAAGTACTTACTAAAAAAAAGTTTATTTGTAGTTGAGCATCGTGGTTCATACTTGTAAACCCACAACTTCGGAGACTGAGATAGAAGAGACTGTGGGTTTGGGTCCAGCCTGGACTACATAGAGTTTCAGGCCACATGACAAAAGTATAAATAAAAAATTGTTTAAAAAGATTTATGTTATCTCTATGTGTGTGTATGTTTGTCTGTACGTGCACTGTGTACTGCTGCCCTTGGAGGCCAGCAGCGGACTCAGGTACTACAGAGCCAGATATTCAGGCAGTAGTGTTGATCTTTATAAGCATTGGTGGGAAGCAACCCTTCATTTCTTTTGCTGTGCAGTGAAAGCTTTGGCTTGACAGTATTAAAAGAGAGATAAAGATGGAATGTATATACGTGTAGCCCCTACCCTCATCCATCCCCTCCAGCTGGACTGTTAGTGCAGTCTCCAAACCCACAAGATTTTACTGAGGTTAAAGTTATAGAAACCGTTTATATCAGTGTTCATTTCTTCCTCCAGAGACATTGCCAATTTATTACCACCAACTAGCATTTTTTCTTAAATGTATTTTTGATTGTGTAGTGGGGAGGGGGCAGAGGTCAACAGCAGTTATCGTCCACTAACTCTCTTCCTTATCTTTTGAGAGCTCTCCAGGGGCTCACAGCTGACTTGTCTGGCTAGCCAGTGTCCTCTGGGATCCACCTGCACCACCTCCTCCGAGCTCTCTCCGGGATCCACCGGTCTCCCTCTCGGCCGGGCACTAGTTATAGCCACTAAAGCACACCAGGCTTTTCACACGTGGGTGCTGGGAACCCACATTCAGGTCCTCATGCTCCTGAGGTAGAAACTTTATGAAGGGAGCCATCACGTAGTAACCCAGCTTTAGCACCTCCCCCTGCCTTTTTTAGGGGCGCAGGGGCGGCAGTAAACACAGGGTCTTGCTCAGGCTAGGTGGGCAATACAGCACTGAGTTACACCCCCAGCCTCGAGAGGCACTTCCGTAAAACACAGGTGTATTCCACGCCAGTTTATAATCCTGCAATGGCTCCTCACTGAAGCCGGAAGAACGATGACGTGGTGAACACTGAACACTGCGCCCACCTCACTAGTCTGTTCTCTCCCGCATTTTGTCCCCCGCTTCTCAGCTAGGCAGGCCCTTCCTCTAGCAGACACGCTACCTCTGGACTGCAAAATGAGGGCAGCAGTGACACAGTCACCTAGAAGCCGCTTTTGCTAAATAAAATGCATGGACTCCCTCTCCGGAGCCCCACAGGGTGACTCAAAGCAAGAGGAAAGCCCCAGCGAGATCTTTGCCTTCATGCTGGGCCTATTTCACCTAAGGCTCAGAGATAAGTTACCTCCTAAAGCCTTCCCCTTGAGTCACCTAAGTTCCGGGAAGAGTGGAACCTCCCAGCACAGACCGCCACCCTTGCCTCCACAGATGAGGACAATTGACCATGGCTGTACCCTTACACTAACAGACTAACAGAGTACCAGCTTACCTGACCAGCTCGCATGACCACAGCAGAGGCAGGACACTGGACACAAGAGTGACTAGGTCTGCTTCATTATGCTTGCTTGTTTTCTATTTAAACCTAAACCTCAAGCCAGGACCCCCAAAGACAAAGTTGGGGCCTGTCTGGGATGTTCTTCCCAGTGTGGCCACAGTCAATACACTGTCTTTTCTCTGTTTTCCCTACTGCTCTTTTTTGCTGACATATCTGTACGGGTGTCCAACTGAGAGGGGAGGTGCAGAGGCTCAGCCCAGCAAGGGAACTCCATCCTCACGCTTGCTGAGGGCTGCCTCCACCATCCTGCCACATCCGGGAGCGAAGAGGGAAGGTTCGTAGGATGTAGCAGAAGGAACAGCGAAAACAGAGACGGGCAAATGAAAACCAACGGGCAAGGTACCAAGGAAAGGAGGCAGCTTGGGAGCAGGGGCCTCCGACACGGGGGGGGGGGGGGGGGGGGGGGGAAGGGGGAGGAAGGCAACGCTCCCCCACAGCTATGAATGCCAGTTTTCGTTGGTTTGGTTTTGTTTTCTTTTGCAGACCAGCACCTCAAGGATTACCTGGAGCAATTCGTCGCCCTCACCTTGACCCCACCCCAGCCCCATTCCTTCTCTGGTCCACAGTCACCATAGCTGAGGATGACCTTGAGCTTCCGATTCTCCCGCCTCCGCCTCCAGTGCAGTGCTGGGACCACAGGTATGTACCATCATCACCCCAGAAAGTAGTGCTGCTCCCTGCCTGCTAGGCAAACGCACTACCCACAGAGCCACACACCCCTAGCCCCAGACTCTCAAATTCCAATGTGTAAATTTAATTAGATCATTCCTTGATAAGCCGTCACTGGAGACACCTCCCCAGGGTACATGTAAATCAACTGTTGCCCAAGGAGTCAGCATGCTAAAGACCCCCTCAGGACCTCACTAGCATCTCTCCTCCTCCACACTTGGCCTGACAAAAGGATGCATTCTTCCCTTTGTTTTCCTTCTTCCTTCATTTAGGTTTTGGGGTTCTGCTTTATTTCAGAACTGGAGTAAACAGCCGGACAGCTGGATACAATAGCTCTGAGGACTCAAGCCTACAGTGTAGTTGTCTAGAATTCTGAGGTGCTTTCTTCCACACTGAGCGTCTACTGGGGGTGCTGGGAACTGAGGACAAACTACAGAGGCCAGAGGGAACAGAGGAAGCTTCCGGTGGCGGTGGGGGTGTCTCACAGGGTCCCGGGAACAACAAGCCCTTACCACACTTCTTCCCAGTCATCAGCTATGGAGGCCTGGTTCAGCCTGAGAGGCCCTCAGCTACCAAAGGCCAAAGCTGAATGACTGTTACCACAATTTGCCATAAAGTTAATCAGTCCTGGGAAAGAAAGAAAAACTTTTCCTATCTAACCATATCTAAATAAACTTGGCAATTCTCACTTGGAAAAAAATAAGTACTATCCCCAACCAGAAAACAAGGGGCAGAGAAATGGTAAAGAGAAAACAACCACACTGGACTCTTAATTCTGCACTTCTGGGCAGGCAGGAAGGTGTCATGCTTTGAGAAATCTAGGCCTGACCACAGTGTCGAGCTATCTAAAAGAATGGCCAATTGCACAAGAACACCGAGTCTGACTGCTCAGGGCTTACAAATATTTCACAACTTGCCTTTACCTTGGAAGCACCCGGATTTTGGTTGGCCTGATGAAATTGCCCAAATGGCAGCCTTTTCAGGGACAGAATTCATTAGCACCCTCGTAAGTACTCCTGCTATAAGGGAGATACCTTTTAATGGGACTTCTGTATTTAAAAAGCACAAGCCTCCTTTCTGACTTGACAAATGATGTGCTACACACCCAGTTAATTACAGGCAATGGAGACTGAAGACTGATCTCAGATACTGAGCCGGGTCAGCTCTTCACAGCAGGGACTCCCATGAGTCAGCCTCTCTTCATTCACTATTTCTGTGTTGACTTACTAGTGTTTATGTGCTCGGTCATTGCATTATTTCCATGCTTTAGACTGTTTTAGTATTCTCTAAGTATTTTGTTAACAATTATCTGAAAAGTAACTATTTGCTGCTTAACTGCGCATGGACTGAATTAATTTGTAAGCAAAATGTGTTCTATGAACTCCAGTATTCATACCTTGTTTACTGAATTATAACTAATTAATTCACTAATAACCCTGCACCACAGCCTTCCCTGGGGTATAACTAATAAATTCCACCCTCACCCTCGGCCTTGCCCACATTAGAGAAGTGAGGGGGGGGGGGGTGGCTGTCAGAGATGTGATCCTGCTCTTCTACCTAAAAATAGCTATTGCCTGCCTACTAGGCTGACTGACAGGCAATGGGTCAACTCAGACATTGTCTCTAGCAAGGTACACGCCATTGGTCAGACCCTTTAGATGACTGTAGAATCCCACAATTACAAACACACAATGAAGGAAACTGTGCCTCGGGCTTCTGCAAGAAGAGAGCAACCCAAATGTCACCGCTGTGTCTTCATATATTACCAAAAGACGCAGTTGTTCATACACTCTTGGAGGACCATTCTCTGTTGGTAGCGAGATCCTGCCTTTTAACATGGGACCTCCCCACTATGCATAAAACAAGACAGTCAGGTGTCCCTTCCTGCAGTTTACTAAGAAATGCCCAAGGTTTGTCCCAAGGAAAACGAAGACTGCACAAAGGATAGGAAAACGTTTGGGTCACAGTGACCTTCTCTCTTCCGGCTTCACACTCAGCTCTAGGCTGGGTAGGAGCACCTATTTTCTTTTCTCTTGCATCTGCTCTTTGAGTAACAGGTTTGATCCTCTAGGGTCCCACCCCATCTTTAACTCAGCCAAAGAACACTCTGCTACAACTAACTCAACAGTGCCGGAATCTGCCAGCCGAAGGAAAACATTCAGAAAGTACCACCTGCCAATCCTCCTCCCCATAAGGCACTCGGTATAGCTTGCATTTTTGCCAGCAACCCCCGCCCCACGCACACCCAGCCCACACCCTCCTGAAAGATGCGCTGTGATGGTATCAAAACCTGTGTTCTCAGAGACGGAAATTCAGAGCGGCTTCTAGGCAAGAACCAGATGAGGTGGAACTTCAGACTCTCGGTCACCAATTTAAAACGCTCGTTGGTTTTTCTGGAATTCCAAACGAGCATCTGAAAGACTCAAAAAATGCCATGGATTTTAAATCCAAAATATTATGGTGTATGTACACTGCGTGCTGCGTACTTAACAATTCTACCATAGGTAAATGTGTCTTTTATTATATAGTTTAAGGCTCAGGTAGAAATCTTTAAACCCAGAAAAATGGGACACACTGAACTTCAAGTTGTCCAGAAAAATGAGAGACAGGCTCTAGATGCAGGAAAAAAATAAATAAACAGAGCTGAAGTCATTGAACATCTACTATTTATTCATCAGGAGTGCATCTCATAAAATCCAAGAAGCAAGACTTCTTATCCTGTGTTTCAGCTGATGAGATGGAGACTCACAAGGGGTGAATGACCTGGCCATGGTAATCGCAGCCAGTTGGAGACGGGGATTTGAACCAGGCATACACCTTTCCACCTAGGTGAGAACTACACTCTGTATTGCTACCACAGAGACGCTGCTATAAACACCTACTCCTGTGAGAAAATGAGTACCTCTGAGTAAATGTCCGAGTGTTTTCGGATGAGCTACACATCTGGCAATCGGAAATCCTCACATGGGTTAAGACGTCTGTGTGTAAAAGCTCTATCCATGCAAACCCGCTACTGAACTTCATCTTCGGGGTATAAAAACTGCTTTCCAGAATTAATGCAAATCCATGGACGCCTTTAGTCACAGGACTGTTCAAAACCTCTTATCAACACACTCAGAAATATACCTCCTATTGTTTTCAGTCCCAAACAAATAAAACAAATATCCTGTAATTCTACAAACTGCAAGAGCCGCGGGCTGAGCGAGTAAACACTGTGGTAGTTCTGCATAAGGAAATGGTTGTTTTCCTCTCGTGGGCACACGACAAGCCCTGTGCGGATAAACATCATTGCCGTGAGGCCATGAAGAGTCCACCCGCCAAATATTTACAAGTAGTATTTACATCTACTTTCTGGCTTTTTCCACGCCAACTTTTCTAAGCAGGTGTCCCTGATTACAGCCAATTGTTCAAAAGCCGCCACTGATGTAACCGGTGGATCGTTATTTATTTTAAAATAATTTTTTTAATTACAGTTTGAAGCCTTGTATCAAGAGAAGACAGCGGGGAGAAGAAAGGATCCCCACAATGGATGGGCTAGGGGCGAGCCCCGCTTTCCGAGCACGCCTCCCCACGTAGCTCACCAGGATGCCCATCACGTCGGTCCAGAGGCGGGAGAAAGCCTCGGAGGTGCCGGCCTCCGGCTCAGGTTCCTGCGCGGCTTCCACCTCGGGCTCGGGCTCCGGCTCCGGCGCCGGGCCAGCAGCTCCCGCGTCCTCCTCCATGACCGCGTCCCCGTGCGCCCGGTTCCCCGCGATACCCACGGCCCACAGCCGCACGTCGGCCGCCGGGGCGCAAGGTCCCCGCCCGCGGCGTCACCAGGCCGCGCCCCCGCGTCGCATGCCCGAGGCAGCGCCGGGTACGAGCCCCACTGCCAGGACTCTGCACCTCGATTCGCGGCGACCGCGATTGACAACTCCAGAAACTTTTCCTAGCCGGGCGGGGCGCAGCAACAGGGTAGCTGGAGCAGAGTCGGCACCACTGGCTGCGGCGGGGAGTTTGAAGGGCGAGGGAGCTACGAGCCCCCACTGCACAGGATCTGTGTCCTGCGATGGGGACCGGCTCCGGGCGGCACGCGACTCGCCTCTACTGGAGAGTCTGCGCGGGGCCGGACAGTGGACGGTGGCGCCTGTGAACACGGGCTAGCCAGTCCCGGACCCCTCTCTTCAGAATGAGCTCTTCCAACTCCACATGACTCCCTCCCCTCCAGGCTCAAGAAAGCGTTTAGCAACAAAAGGTGCTCTGATGTCAGGCGCTATGGAAATGAGCCCCAGCCCAGCCTACAAATCGCCAGTTGAAAGCGCAGCCGCGCCGCGGGCCCCGGACCCCGCACAAGTCCCCAATCGCGCCATTCACCCCGCGCCTTCCGCCACAGAAACAGCAGAAAGTTAATCTTTAAACTGCTCGCTTAAAGGAGGGGTTAGTATGGTGACAACCCACACCTCGCCCTGGGCAAGTCGAACAACCCATGCAATCACAGCCCTGTCTGTCGGCCCAGGCTTCTTGGAAAACAAAGTGTGACAAAGCTCGCCTGGGCACGAGCCATTGTTTGGGTCCTTGGAAGAGTGGGGACATTTGGCTCCCAAGTCGCCACAGTGCTGTGCACTTACAGGGTTTTCGGGTAATTAGGAGAGACCATCTTTGGGTTGTAAGGGTTTTGTTTGTTTGTTTGTTTTACACGAAACGGGTTTTTTACATGAAAAACACAGGCAAGGTGTATGTTCAAAACTAAAGGTTAATTTTATGGCCGTTCAGCCCATGCCATGCACACTCCAGGCCTGTGTTTTCACAAGGAAAAGGCCCTGAAGAGGTTATCTCCCCCCGCCCCATTTTCTTCTTCTCCACTCAGAGAATTTTTCCTAAGAGATGACACTTTGTGAAACTAAAGAAACCCAAGGAAATTTGTCCCTTATTAAAGACTTGGGTTAAAGAGTTGGGGTGAGCAGGGGGTGAAGCAGGGACCCCAGGGACAGAACATTTCTACAGTTTCTCCTTTTCTTTCTCAGCTTACCCACATGGAAGCAGTTAAGCATGTCCTCTGCATCCTCTTGGCCTTGAGAACACCAATCTGTGCAATGGGCGAATAGCTCTCATTGACGAACTCAAACCCCCCCCCCAAAAAAAAGTGGACAGGAGATGGCTTGGGAGCGGGCGGGGGGAGGTGTAGTGGGTTAAAGTGCTTGCTTTGAAAGTGAGGACCTGATTTCAAATCCCCAGAATCAAGTAAAAACCTAGACTAGCCATCTGGGCCTATAATCCCAGGACTGGGGTGGAGGGACAGCAGAATTCTTGTGACTTTGGTGGCCAGCAAGTCCAGACAGCTCATGAGCTTCAGGTTCAGTGAGAGAACATGTCTCAAAAAAATAAATAGGGGGCTAGAGAGATGGCTCAGCGGTTAAGAGCATTGCCTGCTCTTCCAAAAGTCCTGAGTTCAATTCCCAGCACACGTGGTGGCTCACAACCATCTGTAATGAGATCTGGTGCCCTCTTCTGGCCTGGCCTGCAGGCATACATGCAGACAAAATATTGTATACATAATAAATAAAAATAAATAAATAAATAAATAAATATAAGGTGGTGAGTGGTAGAGAAAGTCAAGTGACGTCAAACCCTGACCTTCACAAGTATGTGCATGAGTATACACACACACACACACACACTTACACAACACATACACAACACACATATACATTCAACACACACATACACCCAATACACACATATACATACACACATATACATACACACACATACACACGCAAAGAAAGATTTTACTATCTTTCCCCCCAATTTTTTCTGTGTTTTAACTGAAGAGGAGCCCTAGAACCTGAATCAATGTGGCCAGGTCTGATGTTTCTCTGGGCTGATGCAGTTGAGCCAGGTGGTTCAGGCTTCTCTGGTGCTGTTTGGTGCTGAGAGCCAAAACAAACTCCACTAAGAAATGTGAGTTTTAAAAGAATTGTTCTTGTCTATTAAAGACATCAAAATAAAGAAATGGCAAGCAGAGGAAAGCAGCCTTCACCCTTGACTTGATGGGGATATTTTAGAATTTCGACTTCAGGAAACATAGAGCCTTATGCAGCCTGTTCGCTACATAAAAACCTGGCAAGTGAGTTACACAAGCAGGACTGGGGGCTAGGACAAAGATGGGGCCCATCTCAGATACCAGTCAGGGGTCTTTCTCCTCTTGACTCAGATGACCTGGGGACAAACATCAACCTTTCAATGATGCAGTTTCCCTATCCAAGGGAAGGCAAGGCCAAGCTAATTGCCATCCACAGAGGCTTGTGTGTTTCTGAGTCACCTAAAGATAGTAAGGTTGCGCTGTAACACAGGAGATGCATCAATGACTGAACCCTCGCTGGCACTTGGCACTTATGGCTATCAACCCTTTAATCACCTCCACAGTAAGTTTGCTGGCACTCCCTTAAACCTGACTGAGGAAATGAGGTGAACGGCATTTTGGGGGAGGACTAATACCTATGTCGATAGCAGAAAATTGTGTTTTTGCCATATTGCCTAGTGGCCTCTCTACTTCTGGAACACAGATAATTTTGAGCATTTAAAAACAGAAGCAGAAAGATTGGGAGTTCAAGACTGGCTATTGCTATGTGAACCGCTGTCTCGCTCAATAAACAAACAAACAAATAAATAAGCTGAATCTCTTTCCTAATCAGCTTCCCCAAATTAACTGAAAATCTAACTAATTACTGCCCTAAAATTGAATCTTTTCTCCTACAAATGCCTTCTCAGGCTTTTTGACAACTCCCTTCCCTTATCAAAGAATCATCATCCTCCCCTTCCTCTTCTACCCATAGTGATGTATGTTTGATTCCCACATACCTTGCCAAGGTAAGGCACGTACAGACTCTTGAGGGGATATACTAAGATCCCACCTCCTGCATATTTGCCTTCCTACTCAGGCTCTCTTAGAGCTCACTGGAACCTGGAAATCAATTCCGTGCACCTTGACAAAGGGTTTTATTTATTTGTCGATATTATGCATCTGGGGTGGTTTGAAAAAGAATGGCCCTATAGGCTCATATATTTGAATACTTACTTGCCATGGTGCGGTACTATTTGAGTGGACTAGAAGGATTAGGAGTTGAGGCCTTGTTAGAGTAGGTGTGGCCTTGTTGGAGAAGTTGTGCCACTGAGGGTGGGTTTCAAGATTACAAAAGTCCAAGCCAGGCCCAGTCTCTCTCTCTCTCTCTCTCTCTCTCTCTCTCTCTCTCTCTCTCTCTCTCTCTCTCTGCTCTTCTCCCTTCTCTCTTTCCTCCTTTCCCCTCCATAACCTACTTTCTCTGCATGGCCTGCCTATCTGTCTCTGTCTCTCACATCTCTTGAGACTCCCTGCCTGGGATTCACTGCCCCTCAGGGCCGTTGCCTGCTGCTGCCACTCAGGGACATGCAGTGTTTTGGTTTTACCATTACACTGACCTCTTGTCTCCACCTCCCAAGTGCTAGGATGACAGGCCTGGGCCATTACACCTGGTGTGATAAATATTTACTGCACCAAGCGACCTGAAAACTGTGGGGATGTAAGTCCTCTCAGTAAGGTTAGTGAAAACTACTGTCACATTGTGTCACATATACGATGGGACTACACATCCATATTTCTACTGGCTTGTTCTGTAATTGTTCTTTTTGTGGGTCAGGGTGACAAATTTTCAGACCACTCCTCCAGAAGCTGCAAGGTAGTTAGGATTCTAGATGCAGTCTGAGCAACTCATTCTAACAACACAAGAAAAGTAACTAGACTAAGTGTATGACGACGGTTTTACCATGGAAAGCACAAATATTGTTTTGGTGTCGTCGCCACCCCCACCCCCACCCTCCCACCCCCACCCTCAGAGCTGAGGACGGAACCAAGGACTTTGTACTTGCTAGCAAGTGCTCTACCGGAAAAGCACAAATATTAGGAATGAGAGAAAGTTAGGTTTAAAAACATTCGGTAAATTATTTACCTCCTGTGTAAGACAGGGAAATTCCATCTTTTTTCTGAGGTTATTGGAGATTATGCAAGAATCTTTACATGGTAGAACCTTGACCCCTTTCCCAGCCCTTCCCCACCCACTCATCCTGCGAGGCTGGATCTGAGTTTCCTTGTTCATCATACAGAAAAATCCTAAAGATCTTGGGTCACAAGAAGTCATTCGTAGCCCTGGAATGTGGTCTCTGAGTCATAAAGCTGAGAGATTACCTCTGGCAGGTGTGGTCCTGAGGACTCTACCGTCACCTTCTGTTTGTCCTCTCTGTTATTCTGGCTGTCATTTTTGGTGTTTGTTTGTTCATTGTTTTGTGAGCTGAAGAGCAAACCCAGCCCTTCACACTGAGCTGTATGCCCCATTCCTCTTCAGTTTTCACAACGAGGACAATAAAAATAAAATTAAAATACATCTCATAAACTTTGACCTTTCTAAAATGACACTTAGGATTTCCCTTCACCCATCCAGGATGTCCACTCAGCTCTTGTGTGTGTGTGTGTGTGTGTGTGTGTACGTACATGGTCATGTATGGAGAGTGAGAGAATTAAACATGCCTGCGGGTATACTCTCTGCCTAATTCCTTAAAGCCTGGGTCTCTCCCGGAATCTGAAGCTCATGGTTTTGCTTTGTTTTTCAGATAGTCTGGCAGCCAGCAAACCCCAGTGATCCTCCAGTCTCTGTATTCTGCGGTGCTGGGATCAGACGTATACACAACAGTTCCTGGATGGTTGTGTGGGTGTGAGATCTGAACTCAGCACGGCAAGCACTCTTTTTTTCTTTCTAATAATTTTTTTTATACCGCAAGCACTTCAACCCCTGAACCAGCTCTCCATATGAGCTCTGCTGACCTGAATCAGGCTCAAATTGATCAAATTGACCTTGTTCTTGGTGTTGGTTTGGGATGTTTTTTACTTTGAGACAGGGTCTCATTAAGTAGACCCAGCTAGCTTGGAGCTCCCTATCTCTGTAGACCAGACTGACCTTGAATTCAGAGACCACCACCTGCCTCTGCCTCCCAGTGCTGGGATGAAAGGTGCATGCACCCTCAAGCCTTGGTCCAGCGATCTGTAAATTCCAATCCCCAGGGCATGGTGTTGTGGGCTGGACTGACAGCCTAGCACAATCTGGGCAAGTAGGAATGAGGAAAGGGGTGCACAGCTAAGGAAGTTTTAACAGACTACGTTTCAAAATTAGATCAGAAGTGTAGCACGTTCCCTGAATCCCAGCACTCTGGACACAAATCTCTGATTCTGAAACCAGCCTGGTCTACAGATCAAGTTTCAGGACAGTCAGGGCTACACAGAAAAGCCCTCTCTCTGAAAAATAAAACAAAAACAAAAATATTATACCCAAGCCAGTAGTTGCCTTCCTACCTCCAAAATGGTGTGTGTCCTCACAAATAAACAAATATGTAACTTTAAAAATTCACAGATTAGCCAGGCGTTGTTGGTGCATGCCTTTAATGCCAGAGGCAGAGGCAAGTGGATCTCTGTGAGGTCAGCCTGGTCTACAGAGCAAGTTCCAGGACAGGCTCCAAAGTTACACCGGGAAATCCTGTGTGGAAAACCAAAAACCAAATGCCAAACTAAAACAACAACAACAAATTCACTGATTAAAGAAGATCTTAGGAGATAAATGAGCAATTGTAGTTTTACACACCTATAATCCCCAGGACTTGAGAGGTGAGGACATAGAAATTCAGAAATTCAATTGCACGTCATTAAGACCCTGTCTGAAAGTAGGTGGGGGCGGCAGGGGAGAAGAAAGCGGAGGAGAGAGGGAAAAGGAAAGGGAGGGAAGAAAATGGAATTATTTGACAATATCCTTTAGGAGAGTTGATTGGGTGATTGTTATTGTTTTGCTCTGTCTTGATTTTTGGTTTGTTTTGTTTGTTTTGGGCGAGAAGCACAGTTTTATTATGCAGCCCAGGCTAACCTTAAACTCCCTATTAGCTCAGGTTGACCTCCAACTTGCAATCGTCCCGCCTTTCTTGGCGAGGATCACATGCTTACATGCTACCACACCTAGTATATTTGGTTTCAAAGGGCAGACGATTAGATATTTACCTTAAAATAGACTCTCTGCAAGAATGGGACATGTTTGGGGAACAAAGCTGTATTTAAATAGTTGTTTTGTTTTAAAGAACACCATTGCCTGCTAATAGCATATATTCAATCTGAAAGTTGATAAATAGCCCAGTTTTCGCTTGGCACTGAAACTGAGCAATGAAAACAGAGAAGCCTGTTTAATTTTGCCACTCATCAGCAATGTCTCATCTCTGGCACTCCCAAATGGGGCATTGCACAATGCCTTGGGGAACCAAATTCAAGGGGAGACTTGCAGGCTAAAATGTTTTCCCTCCAACAAAACTTTCCAGTATATATATATATTTTTTTTCCTCACAAATGCCTGGAAGGCGATCTCAACTCCTGCAAAAGCAGTACTCGTTTTGCTTTTGTTTGCTTGTTTCGTGGGAAAGATGATCTGAGATCAAAAAAGAAAAGGGAAATGAAAACAAAATGAAAACATGGGCAGAAGAGATGACCCAGCAGTTAAGAGCAAAGCCTGCTCTTCCAAAGGACCCAGGTTTGATTCCCAGCACCTACGTGATGGCTCACAGGCACCTGTAACTCCAGTTCCAACAAATAGGATCTGCCACCCACTTCTGGCCTCCATAAGCACCAGGCATGCAAATGGGGCACAGACATACACGCAGGTAAAACACCTATATGCATAAAATAATAATTTGAAAATATTTATTGAAGTGAATACTGTTACAAGAGGTTAAGGGGAGAAGATGAATAAAACAAGAATGGAGGCTCTCTGTTCCTCTGAAATCTTTTTACTGTTCAAGCATATTTATTATTTAGTTAGTGTGTGTGTATTCTTGTGAGCACACATGCTTGTGAATGCGGTTGCATGTGAGTGCCTGCAGAAAGCAAAAGAGGGTGACAGGTCCCCTGGTGCTGGAGTTATAGGACATTGTGAGCCTCTCTGGGTCTGCTGTACTGGGACCCACACTTGAGTCCTTGCAAGAACAGCCAGTGCTCTAACCTCTGAGTCATCTCTTTGACCCCATCTGAAATCTCTTCTACTCTGGTAAGCAACAATACTTCCCTGACCAGCTAGTTACAGGTCTTCATTTGGGGGTGGAGCTATGGAAATATCAAGATTCTGCCTACAAACGACTCTAGAAGATGCAACAGTAACATCACAGCTATTTCCTTCCACAACCTAAGATCACACTACTAGCTGTGTGTGGTGGCACACGCCTTTAATCCCAGCACTCGGGAAGCAAAGGCAGGCAGATCTGTGAGTTCTAGACCAGCTGGCTCATATATTAAGGTCTGGGCAAGCTGGAGATATATGGTGAGACTCTATCTCAAGGAACAAATAAAACGACAAGAACAAAAATCATACTCCTGGGCCTGGAAAGATGGCTCAGCAGTTAAGAGCAGGCACGGCTCTTGCCAAGGACCTGAGTTCTGTTCACAGCAAGCACCCATGCTGGATAAAGTAATCTGATGCCTCTGACCTCCCCGGGCACCTGCACACCATGTGCACACACCACACATGCACATACTCACACATAGATGCACACATACACATGATTTAAAGATAAATGTATTTTAGGTCACTTTATTTTAATGTCAGCATTCACTCTGCTCCCTGGGCTAGCCTCAGACATGGGTCTTTATGCTTCAGCCCCTCGGGTACCAGAATGACAAATGTATGCCATCATGCCCAGGTAGCCTTGAAAATTTTTTTTTAAATGCTACTCTTTTTTTTAAAAAAAGATTTATTTATTTTTAACATATACAATGTTCTGCTTGCATGTATACTTGCAGGCCAGTAGAGGGCACCAGATCTCATAACAGATGGTTGTGAGCCACCATGTGGTTGCTGGGAATTGAACTCAGGACCTCTGGAAGAGCAGTCAGTGCTCTTAACCTCTGAGCCATCTCTCCAGCCCCCGGAAAATTCTTAAAGTCATATGTAGTTCTGAACTGTGAAATTTTGAACTGGAACATTATATAGAGTTGTGCTTTGAATCGGAAATATGTCTCTACAGGCTCAATTAAACCCCAAGTTCCCAGGTTGTGACGCTATTTTGAAGGCTGTGGATTCTTCAGAAGGCAGGGCTTGGCTGATGCAAGCAGATTATTAGAGGCAGGTCTTCGGAGGTCATGCCCACCCCTGTTTTCTGCATACAGTTCCTGCATCCTGCCCTCTATCAAGTGCAGAGTGTCACACACTCCCAGTGCCATAAGCTCTGTCAGGCCTTCCCTACTACTGCTACCAAGGAATTTGATGGTCCCATTTGGGTTCTTAATTTCATCGATAAAAGATTTTACAACAGACTCAGAAGGAAGCTCAAGAGCAATTTCACCAGAATTTGAGAGGGAAACAGCAGGGTAGGTAATCCATGAATCTAGGAAGCTTTTGGGGAGTGCTGTGGAGGCAGAGGAAAAGCAAGAAAGTTATGCCTTTTGAGTTAAAGTTTTGAGTTAAAGGTTAAGAAAACTGGAATATTCAGCTATAGAAATCAGTAGGTGCTATGTGGCAGAGAGGTGGAGGCTTCAGAGAAACGGGGAGAAAGTTCAGAATTTCAGAGAAAGCAAGCTGGGCTTTTGGCCAGTATCCAAAACAGAGAGAAAGGAAGAGCATGCTTAGTGCTAGACTACAGATCTGTGTTCAGAGGGCACCTGATTCCCAGCTTCCCAGCTGTTTCCCACAACAAGGGATCACACCAAGGACATATGGTTAGAAATATAGATAGATGATAGATGATAAAAGATAGATAGATAGATAGTCAGTGGTAGATTGATAGAAGATAGATAAATGATAGATAGATAGATAGATAGATAGATAGATAGATAGATAGATAGACAGACAGACAGACAATAGGTAGATAGATAGAGATAGTGCTTATGAAGAAAGAAAAAGGAAAAAGTCCCAAGAGTGGAAGTGGACTAGTGAGCTCAGGATAAGGCCTAAACTGTATTGCGATCGAGCCACAGGTGTAAGGCTCTGTATAGGATATTTACACAGCACCTGCCTCTCCTTTGGAAGGCACAGACCTTTTTTGAGCCAGCTGTTTATTACATGACACCCACATGAGGAAGGGCTTCTTGTTTTTCCTCTGCTAACTGGTTCTTTTACATGTGAGCCTGGATGCTTCCATTCCCAGTTCCCACTGTCCTGCCATACTGTGGTGGACCATGACCCTTTGAAAACCTTAGGTCACAGTAAAGCCTTCTCCCTTGTCTCTGCCAGGGTCTTTGGTCACAGCCATTCAAAAGTAATACATTCAGAAGCAGACATTGCTGGAAGGAAATAGGATTCTAGTGGGCTTTTGAACGGTACCTATGATGACCAAAAATCCAAAAATTTGGGCAACTAGAACTGATCGCAATCTGTTTAAAACAAAGAACCTAAAGAGTCCAACTCAATATAAATTTTGAAAAAAATCTAGATGGAAATAGTTTGCCCCAGGGAGAGCCGTGAAATTATGTGAGAGGGATCTGCCACAGGCAGAAAGATGAAGATTTGGAGAATGATATTTAGAAGTGCATTCCTAGCTACTTATCTTTTTACTTACACTTTTTGAGAATGTAAAAAAAAATGTGCTAATGAGATACCAAGACTGTGGGGTGTTTCCAAGTTCTGCAAAAACTTAAAAGCGCAGCTGGAAAGCATCCACCACCCAAACTGGCTCATCAATCTTGTCTATTATATAAACTTGATGAGAATGCCTACTTGGCTTCTCTGATACTTAAACATGGTTGCTGGGGGTGGGGGGGGAGAAATTTCCATTCAATTAAAAATATCTGGTTAAAGCCGCTTGAGGCGCCACAGTGATATGGTCCATGGGGGAAGAATTCCACTTCTTGGTTGGAGGCAGAGGAACTGTTTTGGTTCCCTTCAGGCGCCGTCCACCTGTAAAACCTGAATGTATGTGCCGTGTGTACATGCAGGACTCTGCAGCGGCCGGAAGTGGATGGAGGACATCATGGAATTAGAGTTCAGGCCTCCATGAGGGTGCCGGGGAACAAACAAATGTTCTCTGCAAGAGTTCTTAGCTGTTGAGCCCTCTCTCCAGCCCTTTACCTTATTGTTGTTGAGACAGAGTCTTTCACTGGCCCGAAACTTGTCAAGGAGGCAAGGCTGCTGGCCACTGAGCCCCAGTGAACCCCCTGTCTCAGCCTCCCCAGCAGTGACACCACAAGCATGCTCCATGCCTGACTTTTCTTCCTCTTGGGTTCTTGGAATCAAGCTGGGGTCCCCGTGATTTCTCAGCAGGCACTTTGCACAGCCAGCTATCTCTGCAATGAATAATTTCCCTTTTTAAAGTCCCGGGTTACACATGGCATTCTGTTAAAAAACATGTGTTGGCTCAATAAAAAAATTTTTTTAAGGATATTAATTTTACTACTCTTGTTTCAAAAGACTTAAATTTGACTCTAGCGATGACTAGAGGAGGAACTGCCAGCCCTGCCATTAACTCTCCGTGGCTCTACTTCATTCTGTTCTGTTCTTCATGGAGGAGCCCAGATTTTGGATCGCAAGGAACTTACTTGATTTCTCTCCTAGTAACATTCATCTGCTGCCCATCAGAAAGAGCCACTCCTTCCTTTGTTCCTGAATGAAAGAACCCCAACTGTCCCTCCAGCTGTAAACCCCTATTATTTTGGGATGTTAAAACCATAGCTCTCCCTTTTCACGTGATTGAACATCCCCCCTTTTGCATGTACAGTGGTGTCCTATGGACTTTCTCCCCCAGTCTCTCAAGGCCATTTTCTTCTCTTGGATCCTTTCTTTCAGCAAACACACACACACACACACACACACACACAGAGGCACACACAAAGGCTCAGTTATTACCACTTCCCTGAGTGTCTTTACACAGTTGCAGATATTAATAAATGAATTCTGTAAAGAGCTCATCAAATGATGTGGGACTGCCTCAAAGAGCTTCTCATATGGGGAGATAGATGGTTCTAGTTACAGGTCAGTGGGGTCAGAATGACCTCTTTAATTAGTTAGTGCCGTGATGGAGTTTGGTGAAATGATCCCCTGTTTAGGGAAGTATACACTCACTGTTCCTATAGCCAGTGCTGGCCTGAATAAAGATTGAAATTAAAAAAAAAAAAAGTCATGTGGGTAAGCAGGCACCAAGTTTTCTTCACCATTTCTCTCTCAGAGAATACCAGAAAGAAAATGTTTTAATGCAGAGTCTAGGCCTCATTTCTTCTCATCCCTCATAAACAAAATAACTAGGTGCTAGCTACCCTCCATCGAATGAATGTTCTCGAAAATCAGATGATGTTGATTCTAATAGCAAAGAGACACTTCACAAAGAACCCTTGTTCTGGAAATGAGGTCATCTGGACAGCCTATCCATTAAGAAAAAGCCTATTCTGCCTTCAGAGGTCACCTATTGGGGCAGGAAATCTTTCAGCCAGCGAACCAACATCTGGCCCAAGTCTTCCAGGCTGAAATGCCAGTTTCCTGATCTAAATGGAACACACATGGGAGAGGAAAAAAAAAACAAACCTCCATTTGCCCAAGTGTTCTTCCCGGAAGCATAGATAAGGCGCCGTGGAAAAAGAGCTGCGTTTTGTATATCAACACAAACAGAACCAGCCAAGCACTTGTACCACATTTGCTTTTCTTTCTGCAGCAACTCCTGAGAGCAGAGAGACAAATTAATCACTCACTAGTAAATCCATAAATAAACTTGCTTTAGCCGATCGCCATTTATACTGATTCATTCCAGACTGGGCAAGAATTCGATTTTTTCATTTGTTTGTTCAGTTTGGGTGCGGCCGATTGAGTCCAGGGGCTTGGCCCACTAAGCACACATCCTACCTTCCAGCTACAGCCTTATTCCCACGGTTTACTTTTGTCCTAAGAGAAGGGGTGTGTGTGTGTGTGTGTGTGTGTGTGTGTGCAGGGGGTGGCTAACTCAAAGCAACAGGACCAAACTTGAAGGAAAGAATTGAGAAGATGTTTGTTACATTTTTAATACGAAATGAGCGCCCCCCACCCCCAGCCCCAGCCCCGCCAAGGCTCACTAGTTGAGTAGCTAGCTCATCCCCAGCTGGTGGCATGTTTTAAGAAATAGTGGAAATGTTAGGAATTGGGCTTAGCTGGAGGAAATAAGACTCTGGATGAGTGCCTTAGAAGATTATATCTGGTTCCTTCTCCCCCTCCCTCTCTTTTTCATCTACCATGGGCTCTGTGACATGCTACATTGCCATGGTGTTTTCCCTTACCATGGGTCCATCACCAAAAGATTCAACGACTCTGGACCACACCACCAAAGCCCTTCTTTCCTTAGAGTATCTCTCTCAGGTATTTGGCCAAGGTGAGAAAAAAAAAGAAAGGAAAGAAAAGTGCTGATTTCATGTTTTCCAAGCCAGCCTGGTAGATGAGGATGATCTTGGATTTTAGATTCTCCTGCCTCTCCGTGCCAAGTGCTGCGGTGACAGGCATGCACACTGTCCCCGGTTTATGCAGTACTAATGGCTGAACTCAGGCTCACACACACTAAGCAGGCACTTCACTAGGTGAGATGCATCATTCTTCTGGGGAGAAAGAAAGCACTTTTTCTTTTGTTTTAAATATTTATTTATTTATTATGTATACAATATTCTGTCTGTGTGTATGTCTGCAGGCCAGAAGAGGGCACCAGATCTCATTACAGATGGTTGTGAGCCACCATGTGGTTGCCGGGAATTGAACTCAGGACCTTTGGAAGAGCAGGCAATGCTCTTAACCTCTGAGCCATCTCTCCAGCCCCACTTTTTCTTTTTTTAAAGAAAAGGTTTTGCTATACAAGCCTGGCAGGCCTGGAACTCCTCATACAGACCAGGCTATCCTCAAACACGAAGATCTGCCTGTCTCTGGCTCCTGAGTGATGTGACTAAAGACGTGTGCCACCATGCCAGCCTTGAAAGTCATCTTACTAAACTGTCTGAAAGTGCCCCGAGAGGGTTCATGTGTGGCTCCAGTGGAAAGCCTGTGTGCGGAATGCCCAAAGCTCTAGATTTGATCCTAGCACAGAAACCAAACAGCATTTTATGTTATTTTCCTATTTGTTATTCAATGTCCTTTATCTGTCCTCTGAAGATGTCCCGCAATGTCTTGAGTTCTTCCTCTGCCAACAGCAATAATGGAGATTTTATTTTGCCTATCATTGAATCATTCCCTTATTTATCCATGCACCAGATAGGGAGAAGGCTGCCATGGTATTAGGTATCACAGCAAACAGGCCTGTTTTCAAAAATCTTGTCCACTAGAAGAGGTAGAAAAGCAAATGGCAGGCAAATACATCCAATAGAAGGTGTTCAGTGGGGAATGGGAGCACTTCAGAGACGGGGATCCCTGTGAAGAATGTGAAGGCCACACAATTCATTCTCAAAGAGAAAGAAAGTCTGACCAGACACAGGAACAACTTGGAGCAGTTAGAGTGTCCAGTCTCTGTGAAGAGGATGGATTTTACTACGTGATTCATTTTCTAATCAAGAAAGCTAATAAGAGTGGGTAGGGGGACTTCTCTAATGTTAGCAAGATCCTGAGTTCATTTCTAGTCCTGCAAGAAAGCAGGAAGGGGGAACATGGAGGAAAGGGAGAAGACAGGGAGTGGGGAGGAGATATCCTGGGTTCCACCCATAGCACACAAGAACATGAGAAAGATAATTTAAAAATGAAAACCGAGTGGCAATGAATCTGGATGCTTCTTTTTTTTTTTTTTTTTTTTTTTTTTTTTTTTTTGGTTTTTCGAGACAGGGTTTCTCTGTGGCTTTGGAGCCTGTCCTGGAACTAGCTTCTTAATAGTTACTGTAATAAAAGCAATATGAAGTCATGGAAGGTTTTAAATGGGGACAGATTAAAATCTGTTTTTGTTTTTAATTTTTTAATTTGTAATTGGGTCTCATGCAGTCTACGTTACATTTGAATTCACTCTGTTTCTGGGGCCGGACATGAACTCCGCATCCTCCATCACAGCCTCTTGAGTGCTAGAATTGCAGGTATAAGCCATCATGCCTGTTTTCTTTTAAGCAAAAACAAAAACAGTCTTCCAAACCTATCCTTGTATCCTCCTGCCAGCCCTCAGTATGTTCATTTTAAAGTAAGGATAATGATGACATCTTCAAAACAAATTTAAGAGTATTAAAGATTGAAGCTGGTTAAGTCTTTTGGTAGGTAGAAATACTGGCCACCATTCTGATGATCGGAGTTTAGCCCCTAGGCTCCATGGTACAAGGAAAGAATCAACTCTAGTTATCCTCTGACCTCCACATCTACTCCAGGGCACATATATGCATATACACAGACACACAGACACACAGACACACACACCACACACTGAGAGCAAATCAAAAAATGAAAGAAAAATGAAGACTGGAGCACATTTATAAACTAGACAAAAAATGAAAACAAAAACTACCACAGTGGGGAAAGTTTAAGATTTAAGACAGAGCTCTGCTGAAAATAATGTCTCAAAGATGATGTGTGATGATGGTGATGATGGAGATGATGGAGATGATGGAGATGATGGTGATGCTGGAAATGATGGTGATGCTGGACCTGATGGATGGTGATGATGTACCTGATGGGGATGATGGAGATGATGGAGATGATGGTGATGCTGGAGATGCTGGAGATGCTGGAGATGATGGTGATGCTGGACCTGATAGATGGTGATGATGTACCTGATGGTGATGATGGTGATTGTGGAGATGATGGTGGTGAATGTAATTTGCATTTATGAGATTACAGACATAGGCCTTTCTTTTTTAGAGGTCAGTATCCTATTCAGCTCTGTTAATTTCTTTTTCTTTTTAACATTAGCAAATGAACCACTGTGGTGGCTTGAATAGGAATGGCCCACATAGGCTTATGGTTTTGAATGTTTGTCATTAGGGAGTGGAACTTCTTGCCAGGGATGAGGAAATGTGGCCTTGTTGGAGGAAGTGTGTCACTGAGGGTGCGCTTTGGGGTTTCAAATGCTCAAGCCAGGCCCAGAATCTCTCTTTCTTCCTGTTGCCTACAGATCTAGATGAAGAACTCTCAGCTACTTCTCCAGCACCATGTCTGCCTGTGTGTTACCATGCCTCCCTCCATGATGATAATGGGCTAAACCTGCTGTGGAATAATCTTTGTACATTGTAAAGATGTGTCACATTCATTGTTAATAAAAAGCGGATTGGTCGATGGGTAGGCAGGATTCTCAGAGCAAAGAGAATGCTCGAAAGAAAAGGGCCTGAGTCTGAGGAGTCTTGGGCCAAAAGCAGAAGCAGCAACATGGGAAGTTCACAGATGAGGTAAATGAGCCGTGGGACAGCACATAGATGGATAGAAGCGAGCTAATTTAAGTTGTAAGAGCTGGCTGGAGACAAGCCTAAGCTATCAGCTGAGAATTTACAATTAATAATAAGTCTCTGGGTGGATATTTGGGAATGACTGTGGGGACACAGAACTCCACCTGCATTTCTGTGTAACAGCCCTGGCTGTCCTGGAATTAACTCTTGTAAACCAGGCTGGCATCAGACTCACAGAGATCTACCTGCCTTTGCCTCCTGAGTATTGGGATTAAAGGCGTGCACCACCACTGCCCAGTTACATGTTTTTCTTTATAAGAGCTGCTGTGGTGATGGTTTTCCTTCACAGCAACATAACACTAACTAGGAAAGTCACCTCCTTTGCAGCAGAATTTTCTCAGAGGATCTCAGTTTGAACTGTGTTGTCAGCTCTCTGTTCTAAAGTAATTCACCACCTTCCACTCCCTTTGTCTCCTTTACCCCAAACTGAAGTACACTAAAAAAAATGCCAAAGGTCTCTTTAATTCCCAACATTCTGTGGTCCACAAGTCGATGCTTAGGTGGTGGAAATTATGTAAGGCCCAACAAAGAAAGGAGGCTCTGATTTTTGGTTTTTGGAGACAGAGTCTCATGGAGCCCCAGCTAACCTTGAATTTACTATGCAGTCAAGAATGAATTTGAACTACTACTAATCCTCCTATTTCTACTCCCAAGTGAAGAGATTATAGGTCTGTGCCATACCTTATCTCTAAAAGGTGTTTGGACTGGAGATCTACAGAATATGGTATTTAAGACACAGGCTCTTTTTTATGACAATGAGACATGTCTACTTCTGGCTGCACTGATCTACTTCAGAGAAGATAATGGGCATCGAAGAAACTCCACAAAGAGTTTACTTTTGTGGCAAAAGCAAGTCATTGGGCAAGAAAATGTCCCTCTCTCGACTACTGACAGTGTGCTGTCCTAATTAGATAAGCAGGACACAAAAGAAAGTAAACATTGTCAAGACAAGGAGGGACAGTCCTTCAGAATATCCTGCTTCACAGAAAAGTCCATCAGATATGCTAAACCTGTAGGCCCAGGATGGATGCCCTAGCATTGTAGAGGAACTTTGGGTGACTGTCCAGGTAGCCAGCTGTTTCTGTCATTACTCACATTTTCTTTGGAAGTCACTTGGTTGCTCTTTTTGCTTACTCAGTTATTTCCTTCTTGGGTCTCTGAGGAAGTTGAGAACTAGATAGCTATAGTTACAGTTTTCCTTGTTTATCTGATGCAGAAAGCAAGTTATGTCAGAAAGAAAATTAAGTATAAGACTTTGGACTCACCAACACCTTGACACACACCTTTAATCCTAGTAGCCACAGTAGTTTGCCATAGAAACCAGGCAGTAGTGGTGCACGTCCTTAATCCCAGAACTAGAGAGGATTATAAAATGGGAGGAAATAACTATCAGTCTCAGTCTCATTATGAGATTCCTGGAAGCAGGATCACCATTTTGGACTGAGGTAGAGTTAAGAGCCAGTATCTGGCTGCTTTGCTTTTCTGGTCTTCAGGTTGAATCCCAATATCTGTCTTTAGGCAGAAACTGCTCTTTTGTTTCCCGGCCACTCAGACCTGAATAATCACACAGAAACTATATTAATTACAGCACTGCTTGGCCAATAGCTTGGGCTTCTTATTAACTAACTCTTACACCTTAAATTGACCCATTCCTATTATTTTATAATTTACCATGAGGCTCATGATTTACCAGTAAGATTCCTGGGCATTTGTCTCCTTCAGCAGCTTCTCTCTGACTCCACCTTCTTTCCTCCTCTATCTCTGCTTGGAATTCCTGTCTTGCTCTATTTTGCCCTGTCATAGGCTCAAGTGGCTTCTTTAGTTATTAACCAATTAAAGCAACACATATACAAAAAGACTTCCCAAACCATCCGTCTCTGAGTTTTTATTAATTGTGCTTCAGTTAAGAGCATTAGCTGCTCTTCCAGAGGTCCTGAGTTCAATTCCCAGTACCCACATGGTGGCTCACAACCATCTGTATTGAGATCTGGTGCCCTCTTCTGGCATGCAGAGAGAACACTGTATACATAATAATAAATAATTTTATTTATTTATTTTATTATTTAAAAAGGCTTTAAAATAAATTAAAAGGACATTTGAAAGACTGGGAAGCAAAAAAAATACATTTACTACTTAATGGCAGCTATATACATTCTATATAATAGAATGGCTAGCTTATTTTAAAATGCTAGCAATGTGTCCTTCTTTCCTTTCCTTCCTCCCTTCCTTTTTATTTTTTATTTTATTTTTTAAATATTTATTTGTTTGTTATGTATACAATGTTCTGCCTGCATATATGCCGGTAGGCCAGAAGAGGACACCAGATCTCATTATAGATGGTTGTGAGCCACCATGTGGGTGCTGGGAATTGAACTTAGGACCTGTGGAAGAACACTGCTGGAACATGACTGGCATAAGGAAAATTGTAATTGTTTATTGCTACAAGATCCAAAATTTTGGCAGGATGTAGGAAACACTACCCAAAGTTCTCATCCAATGGCTCAGCATTTAGAACTGGGGTCATTTAACCTTGTAAGCGATTGGAACAAACTCAGAAGTTCCACCCAGAGGTACATCATCAAGTTTTGTGCGCTAGTGAAAATTTGGAAAGGGGACATCTCACTTTGTAGTTGAAGAATGATCAAATCAATGATGATACTGTGTCTTGAAGGCTTAATATTTAGAGATTATGATGTCAATAGACACTTATGTTAAGAGTGTGAGACATTAGCTCTGCAGGGAAGCATGCCTCAGAAATGAAAAGTGTGTAGTGTGAGCACACAGGGAGGCGAGCTTACAAATATCCTATGCTGTGTCTGAAACAGTGTAGTGGATGATCAGTATTTTTTTTTTTGAACAATCAAGTGAATATAAAATGGAAGCTGTTGCTGGGCAGTGGTGGCGCACGCCTTTAGTTCCAGCACTTGGAAGGCAGAGGTAGGCGGATCTCTGTGAGTTCGAGGCCAGCCTGCTCTATAGAGTGAGTTTGAGGACAGTCAGAACTGTTACACAAAGAAACCCTGTTTTGAAAAAACAAAACAAATAACCACCCCCCCCCCAAATAAGGAAACTGTTTCCACATTAAGATGGTGAATTAAATTATTTTTGAAAAGTTGTCTGTGCTGTTACTATGCTTACTTAAAACAAACACTGAATATTAGCAACCGAGCATTTACTCTATGCAGGCACTCCCTTATGTGTTAAATATCTCACAGAGCATTTACTCTACTCAGGCACTCCCTTATGTGTTAAATATTTTGAGCTCTATTTCAAAATTTATTTTGGAGAACAGAGGCTCTTGTAGCCCAAGATGATCTCAAACTCACTATGTAGTTGAGGATGACCTTGAAGTCCTGGTCCTCCTGGGATTATAGGTACATGCCACTATCTCCAGTTTAATATTTTGTACTACTGCCCATTTGTTACCTTCTAACACAGGGGTGCTATTTTTCCACTTTCCGATTCAAGTATTTATGGAGGCAAGTCCAATGGTAGGCAGAAAGAGAGGAAGGAAGGCAGGAGTGAGGGGAAAGAAGGTGGGCAGGCAAACGAGCAGGCCGGCAAGCTCAGCAAAGGAGTGTGGCAGAAGCTGAGGCTCGTGACCCTGGTGTTTTAGACCACAGGGTTCCCAGGGAATGGCAGAGTCAGTAAGTCTCGGAACTCAGGGAGTTGAAGTTCTAGATGCCCTGACTTCCTGTGTAAACACTTGGTAGAACTGGAATGACTGAGTTCGTGAACCGGAGGGATAAAGGGAAAGTCCCTCCCCAAACAGCTGGAACCGGAACCGGAAGTGTACCCTTTCACCCTCTTGAGAGGCTTTCCTCAATGCCTCACTGAAATCACGGAATGTGCTGTAGAAGGTTTACATAGAGCAGATTTACAAATAGGCAGGAATGGCCTCGGCAAATAGCTCACACGTGGAAACTGAACCCATCCAACCACAGCAAGCCCAAAGCATCAAGAGTCCTCAGGCCCGTAAGGCTTCTCCGCCTGGCCTCACAGCTCCTGAACAATAACAAATATTCAGAAAGCACATCTTTGATCCACCCATGGAGTTTCACTTTCTTGGTTTTTCAGGTCTGATGATTAACATGGTGTCACGTGTGACCAAGAACTCTTTTCTGGGGTGAGTATTACCATTACCTAGCTTGCTAGATGCCTTTGGAATTGCGTGTCTGCTTCTAGGGCAACCGTTTAGCCTCTGGACAGTAATACCAGACATTTCCCACTAGAATTTCTTGCATACGCAGTCTAACTTCTTTACTGTTCACCTCTAGATTTTCCCCTAAAAGTTACTATTTTTGAACCATTGACTATTTCCCTTGACTGTATTCCTGGGAGCATAAATGGCAGCATTTTAAATATTTTAAAGCACTCCATCTCCAGATTATTTATTTATTTATTTATTTATTATGTACACAGTGTTCTGTCTGCATGTATCCTTGCAAGTCAGAAGAGGGCACCAGATCTCATTATAGATGATTGTGAGCTACCATGTGGATGCTGGAATTGAACTCAGGACCTCTGGAAGGGCAGTCAGTGTTCTTAACCACTGAGTCGTCTCTCCAGCCCACCATCTCCAGATTCTTTGGTTTCATCAGCATTTGCTGTAAAAACAGGCCAGTTTGATCTTGCATGTCCTTACCAACAGTAGATAAAGACCTTGTACCATGATTCTGTAACTCCTGATTGTTTGGAGGACTGAGGTTCTCCATAAAGCAGTCAAGCCCTCTGCCTGTATCCTCCCAAGAGAAGGAGGCAGGTTTTACTCAAGGACATTTATAATCCATGGAAGAAAGTTGTCAAACTATCTCACAAGCTGTCAAATCATGTCAAATACTACCCATTCTTTTGATCTACACCAAAAGATACCTCACTTTTAATGTCAAGGAAAAAAAAGGCAGGAGTCTAACTGCACACTGCCCATCGTCCCCTGAGAGCTTTCTGCTAATCACAGATTTATTCAGGGCCAGCCGATTAACCTGGGCACCATGCCTTGTAGTGGGCTGGGGCTGTGGGCCACTCAACGTCAATAACACCATGACTTATACCATCTGTGCTGTGTACCCACTTAACTTGTCCCTGGCTGGAATACACGAACTTTTATTTCTGCTATTATCCTCATATCCTGTCTAGACTGAAAACAACTTATGAACAACTCCCTTCATGTTCAGTGAATTAACAAACCCAGAGGTCAGCCAACCTCATGTTGCCCATGCTAAGACTCTGGTGGGTCCTTCAGACTTCATCATTGAAACTGCCAGGAACCAAGGGGAGACAGGGAAGCTCCATCTAACTGCTTCCAAGACCCAGATAAGGATAGAGCTCAGGTTTCTGTAGTATGCACTAAGTCACTGGGACAAGTCATAGAGGTTTTAGGTCGAAGTAACGTTAGGTCTTCGTTTTGATTCTGGTTTGAAAGCCTCGGTGCTCCAGGACATGAGCGAACAGAGGGATCATTGTGTCCCCAGAGCTAAGAAGGAGAAGGACCCACTGGGCCACAGCACACAGATTCAGAAAGGACAAAGTGGCCAGGATGCTGCTTTTTGGGTTTTGAGATTTTGTCAGGACGAGAATACTGATTTAACACAGTAAGAAAACCTTTTAACTTAAAATTTTCCTTTTCCCTCCAACATCACCGTGGTGTCTTTAGTTCAAGAGGAGGGACGAGAAAGAGAAGAGACTGTGATGGTGCTGGAGGAGAGAGAAGCAAACTGGAAAGTCCATCAGGGTCCAAACTTTTGTTTAAGGAACTCAAATGAAAACATATGCCACTTTGATTACGGGAAAATGAGCGTGAATGTCTGAGAAACAATTCTCAGACATCAGGCACAAGATAATACGCTCAGCAGGCTCAGTAAATTCCTCATTACCATATAAATTGTCTTCAAGTCTGATCTACTAGGATATGATTAATAATTGTCATTTGTTTTCATCCAGGGAGCTGAATGACTGGGAGAAACCCGGTAGAATTTCAAAGTTTGTTCCTAAATTCGTCAGGTGTTTTTTTCTTCTGCTTTCTGTAAACAAAAAAATTCTGTGACCAGAGTCATGGGTGCCATGGGCTGCTGAGAGAGGAGAAGTGGCTGTGGCCTTGGCATTGTATGTTTACTCCATGACATGGGGATGCGTCTCCTCGCTTACGGCTTTATAAAAGGAATGTTGCAAAAATCAGGGCTGTTAGGGGCAGGACTTCTGCCTGCACATTGTGTTTTGCTGGGAATTGTTGGTAGGATGCAAGGATTTCTGGGATGACTTGCTAGTCCTCCTTGTTTCCTTTTTGAGAAGCTCAAGCTCATTTCTGGTACAAATTTAATGCAACCTGCATTGCTCATAAAAATCTGGACAGGAAAACAGCGGGCTCCTGCTGGAGGTAGTGCTCAGGGGAACAAGGTTTCCTTGTTGGAGTTTTCCAAAAGTCAAGCCTTGCAGGAGACAGGGAAAGATTAGCAAGTCAAGGGGGATCACACCAGCAAAGCAAGTCCTTTGATTTGGAGTTAACGCAGTACTGTCAAGCCAGCTGCCACAACTATGGGCTTTCCAGTCTCGGCCAAGGGCAGGTAGCAACTTTGAATCCTGTGGGCCACTGTACAACACACACACACACACACACACACACACACACAGCAACATGTGACATAGTAACCAAAGCCCTCATTAGTTAGAAATGTGAAAAACAGCATCCCATCTGCTCTGAAAATGTCAGCACGCTCCTGCCACCTGTTAAGGGGCGGTGGGGTAGTGGAGAATGGCTCCTCTTAACACAGGTTTGTATTTTTATGCAAACAAACAATCACTTCTTTCAGTGTCCTGTCCCCAACGCTACCCTCCGCCCTCTGCCAGAAATCCTTGGAATATCTTTGCTGTGGTGCTTGGTGCCCAGAAGAACACGAGCTGTGGTTTAAATACTGTGGCCTAGGAATCACAGGGCTTTCGAACTAGTTCAGGACACCTAGCCCGTGGCACAATGGACAGCATGGGCTTGTGAGCTACCCTCCCTCTGTTAAGCATGAAGGAAAACTAGAACCCAGATGGACACCACCCTGAACTCAAATGTGTTTTCAGGGGTGAATCCTGAGACACCAGAGTGTGCAGAGGAAATGATAAGAACTTTTCCCCAAAGATCTGGGCAGGAAGAAATCTGGTCAGAACAGGATGTCACATCTGCTTCCAAGGACCTCCATCACGAGGTCCGCGGATAAAGTTTCCTCCTCACAGAGTCTCAGCCTAGCTTTAAAACGTGGCTCCTTCGCCCTCTCCTCCCTCTGGCCTTAACTCCTACGCCCTTGAAATCACTCTGTAGTCAAGGATGACCTTTGAATTTCTCATTTTCCTGTCTCTACCTTTGAGTTACTGGCGGGAGCCACCATGCTTGGTATATGTGGTGCTGGGTATTGAACCCAGGGCTGCCTCTACTCATTGAAACCCACCCCAGGTCCCTGGTTTCTCCCCAGCACCCTCAGTTTGGTATTGGTTTTGAGGTGTGTGTGTGTGTGTCCATGCATCTTTTTCCTCGTTCACTTCGTATCACAGTGGGTCTCTGCCTGATGACACATCTACTTGTCCCTCAAGATGCAATCAGATGCCACTTTTCCTAGAAGAGATTTTGAATGGTCTTTTCCCAGCCGGTCTCACTGCCTCTACCTCCTCCCCCAAGCCCAAACTCTGCTCTTCCCTCCCCTCCTCCTCTTCCTGCCACAGCATCCTGGAAAACCCACTCCCTAGACACTTAGCAGCCTGCAATTTAATTGTTAGTTTCTCTCATTGTCTTTCAGACTGGAGCTGCTCCAGCGCAGGAACTACAAACACAGAGACTTGGGTCTCCCCACCCCCACCCCCATTGCTGTTCTTAGTACCTCACGTGATGCTTGGACATTAAAAATGTTCAAAATGTATGAGTCGACTCTTGCAGGGTTCTTACTCTATCTTAAGTGCTGTCCTGTGCTTTGTCCTAGCAGAACCTGTCTCCCAAGGCTATTGACGCTGACTTACACTGAGAGCAGAGGTGCCTTGAAAACCTCACACTGAGCTAGTGGGCATGAATTTCAGTTCATAATACTTCATGATTTATGTCATTAATTCTCAGAACACACCTTTGTACAGTGCTACCACTACTTTTCCCCCCCTCAACTTAAAGATTTAGGAAGGTGGGGCTGGGAGTATAGCCCAGTAGGCAGACTGCTTGCCTAATACCCATGATGGTCTGGTTCTAGTCCCAGCAATACGCAGCCCTTGCATAGTGACCAATACTTGTTAATGATACTAACACTTCAGAGGCAGAGACAGAAAGATCAGAAGTTCAAGGTTATTTCCTGCTACAGCAAGCTGGAGGACAGTTTGGGCTGCATGAGACAATGGTTTCCAAATATAAACAAAAGAATAAACACATTTCTATCCTTTAGAGTGCCGTGGGTCAAACCCATGCATATACTCGACCAATGAACTGTATGCACCCAGTCCTAAGCCTGGCTTAGGGAGGTACATTTAAATACTGCAAAACTCTTTCCCAGCAGAGTGCAGTGCGTTTTAGGATGCACAGCCAGTGGCTCAGTCAAGATGTAGGGTGTTTGTTCCATCACCCCACTGAATCCCTTCTGCAGTTCAGCCCTCAGCTTCTCCTCCTACCCACAAACTCTGGGAGACGTTGATTAGATTTGGGGTTCTACCATTCTGCTCTTTCCAAAATGTCCCATGCACAGAATCATCTCCGGCATCTGGAACCTTCCCTGGGCAGGACACACATGCTGTCCGCCTAGGTTACTGAGAGTACTGTACTCCCTTTACTGCTGCCTGGCTGTCCACTGTACGATGTACTGCAGTCTGCATATTCTCCAGCTGGTTCAACCTTGGCTGCTTTCCAGTTTTGTGTATCAAAAGCAAATCTATTATAAACCAACAGGAACAGATTTTTTTTTAAAAAAAACTATTTTTAATTATTTATTTTATTAGTATTTTGCTGACATGCGTATCTGTGTAAGAGTGTCAGATCCCCTGGAACTAAAGTTATAGCCAGTTATGAGCTGCCATATGGATGCTGGGAATTGAACCCCGGGGTCTCTGAGTCATCTCCCCAGCCCATACAGACAGGTTTCATGTGGACATAAGCTTTTGTTTCAGTGGGGTCACTGTGTAGGAGTGGGATTGGGAGGTCAGATAGACAGTGTACATATCAAACTGTTTTGTTTTTGTTTTTGCAATGGCTGTGCAATTTCATATTCCAGAAGGGAAGTGTGTTAGAGTCCCCTCTGCCCCACAGCCGTGCTGGTACTTGCTATTGCTAGCTTCCTTTTGCGTCTTCTGAATGCTGATCTGGTTGCTTTTCTGATTCGTATTTCTCAGATGACTAATAGCCATGGGTATCGTTTGATGTGCTCTGTTTCATTCTCTTCTTTTTTTATTGAGTATTTACATAGCTAAACATAGAATCTGAATACAAGCTCTATATTAGATCTATGATGAGCAAATCTTCCACTCCCCTTCTGCCCATGCTTGTCTTTTTGTTCTACAAAATCTTCAAAGAGAATTTTCCACTTTGATTAGGTGCTAGCTATCCTGGCTTCTGTTTTTGTTTTCATTTTGTGTCTTGGATAAGGTCTCACTGTGTAGCCCTGGCTGGTCTCGAACTCAGTATGTCAACTAGGCTGGGATTGAACTCACAGGATCCCGAGCCTCTAGGCCCTGAGTGCTGAGATTGATAGTGTGCCATCATCATGCCCATCCCACTTTTTTTCAGACAGATTCTCATCATGGCCTTAAGCTCACTGTGTTGACCCAGCTGGCTTTACACTCGTCTCAGTCCCTCTGCCTCTGCCCACCAAGTCTAGGGGTACAGACATGGGCACTACAGCCGCCCCCTCCATCTTTTCTTTCACAGGTCTCTGGTTTTAACCAGGAAATTTCACCTAGCAACATCACCAAAATTTCTTACCATTTCTTCTAGAAAACATTTCTAGTTTTAAAATTTACATTTACGTCTATGATCTCTTTTGTTGCTGTTGCTTTGTTCATTTATTTTTTCTTTTTCTTTTGAGACAGGGTTTATCTAAGTAGCCCTGGTTGTCCTGGAACTCATTCTGTAGACCAGGCTGGCCTTGAACTCAGAGATCTACCTGCCTCTATCTCCCAAATGCTGGGATTAAAGGCATGCACCACCACTGTCCAGCCTATGATTTCCCTTTTAAAATGTTTTTATTAGCATATATCATTCATATGTGAAAATGGGTCTTATTATGACACATATAATATTCACCCCCATCTCTTAGGGTTTCTCTGTGTTAATCTTTGCAAAGGGAATTGTTCTGGCTTGCATGTGGCATGTTCTCCATAGGTTTGTGTGTTTGCATGTGACTGGTTCACCATAGGTTTGTGTGTTTGAACTCTTGGTCTGCAGCTGGTGGTGCTGGTCTGTGAAGCTGTGGAACCCTTAGGACGTAGGACCTATGTGGGGATTGTGAGGGTCAGCCTTGAGGATTATTGCTAGGCCCTGCCTCTAGCCAAGTTCTTCCTGTTTTCTGGCAATACAACCAGCCACAAACTCCCATGGTCACAGACTGAGTCCAGCTGTGGTAGTTTAAGTAAGAATGGCCCCCACAGGCTTAGATTTGAATCCTGGTTCACCAGCAAGTGGCACTGTTTGAAAGGATTAGGAAGTGTGGCCTTGTTGGAGGAAATGTGTCAAAGCCCAAGCCTGGCCCAGTGCCTCTTCTTCTCCTGATGTCTGTGGATCCGGATGTAGAACCTTTAGCCACCTGTCCATCACCATGTCTGCCTGCATGCTGCCATGCTTCCCACCATGGCAAAATGGACTAAACCTCTGAACTGGTAAGGAAGCCCCAATTAAATGCTTTCCTTTCTAAGAGTTGCTGTGGTCATGGTGTCTCTCCACAGCAATAGAACAATGCATGAGACATCACCCTTGGTCACCACTGTCCTCTGAGCTGCCAGGGACTGTATGCCTTGAACCATAAACCAAAATCTCTGTTCGTACAAGTTCTCCTCTGAGACATTTGTCACAACAATGAGAGGAGCACCTGACACAGTAGAGGTACATCCTTTCCTTTTTCTAACAATGGATGTCCAGTTTCAGTGATGTGTATTTAACAGGGAGACTTGAAGCCACCTTTCTCTGGCTCTAGAGCCTGGGCCCTTACTAGACGTCTGGGTGCTGCACAATTCATACACTGAATTCTCTCCGGGGTTCTAACTTTTGCTCTTGGGGAGAGAAGGTTGAGACAGGATCTCACAGAGTGCAAACCGGCCTTGAACTGACTATGTAGCCAAGGATACACAGCAATCTGGCTGATCCTCAGGCCTCTACCTCTCGAGTGCTGGAATGAAGGATATAGACCCCTAACCCTGGCTTTCTGCAGTACGGGAGGTCAAACCTACAGCATGGTATACCTACCATTGGAGGCAGTCACCCCGCCATCTGAGCTAGATCCCTGGCCTCCTTTAAAGCCTTTGAAACTCTTGGACAGACTTCTCTGCGTCCTCCATGGAACAGAGTCTTGGACATAGTTATTCCCACTAACAGTCCCTGGCTTGTCTGTGTAAACAGTGGGTGACGCTTGTGTGTTTTAGGAGGAGGCCATCTGCCGCTGTTAAAATTGACCTCCATATCTTGAGCCTTAATGTAAGAATGAAGGAACACTGGGAGGAGGCAGCAAGAGCCCCAATCTACTAATGGCATGGAGTTGACTATTTCTTATGACCACATCCTTCCCTAAGGAATGATTATTTGCTAGCCTGCTCTAACATTGGGCAGGGCTAGCTTGGAGCCATCCGAGGCCAGAAGTCACCACGTAGCCCATGCTGGCCTCAAACTCAATCCATCTGCCATCACCTCCTGAGAGCTGGGATTACGCATGCTCATCCCCATGCCTGGCATTTAAACCACGATTTTTCATTGAGGTGAGTACCACTAAGTTTTGTACCTATCTACATACATACGTACATGCGTGTACACATAGATGAAACAAACGTGTGAGAAAGGGGCAAAATACAGGGAGGCAGTGCTTAGGAGACATGAGGAAAAGATAGATTCAGATGAAAGCAAGGCGAGAGATGACAGAAGGACGACTGTGTTTATTCTACTTACTATTCCCACGACAAACCTGTGTGCCCAAGCTGTCTCTCCTCCGTATTCTTTGGCCCTCCTAATATTCAAAACTCATTCTGGGGTCAGGCCTTCCCTTTGGTGCTTTTTTACATCCAAACCATTAGCGCATCTGGTTATTTCACAGTACAATTAAATAAAATATGTTTGTTGTATAAATATCAATGGAAAACTCATTAAGCCATGAGCAAAGTGATCAAATTGACTCAGTTCAACCAACGAAGCGATTTACTTTCCAGTGAAACAGAGTCAAGTTAAAGTAACTAAGGGGCTGGGCAAAACTTTTTATAACCTAATTCGAGAAGCAGTTGCCATTAGCGCCAGGAAGGAGGTGATAGGTCTTTCTGGTAGGGTCACATTCTCAGCACAAACCATAAGTCATTCTGTGAAGTCTCTGAGCAAAATGGGGTGGAAGGCCAGCGATACAATGGGAGGCTTGGAGCTTTAGACAGCCATAGAAGCCGGCTCATAAAGATCCTGTCCAGGGAGGAGCCTATTATTTATGGATTTGGCAGCTCATTATACTGTAAGCTCTTCTAGGGCGGGGCGCATCTTCCTCTCCTGTCACCTACAAAGGTGGTGCCATGAATGTGGAAAGTGCCCAGTTTTATAGGGCATGGAAGGATGACTCAGAAGAGATGGACTATGTACATTTAAAAATACCAAGATCTGGTCATCTGACCTGTATCAATTTGAACACACTATACAAAGTGAGTCTCCAGGGAGACTAAGCTCCATGACCAAGACAATGTGTTCTCAAGTCCTTGGGTACCGCTGTTTTCTCAAACACGGGAAGCTGATCAGTCTGGTATCACCTAGTGAACTCAGCTCCAATTCTCCTTCTTTTTGTACAGTGAAGCCCAAGGGACCAGGTAGGAGCCTGACAGTTAGGATCCAAAGCCTCCTTCCAGTGGTAATGTTCAGTATTCAGACATTGTAAAGACCCAGATGGAGCCCACTTCTGGGTAATTCCTTCAGGATGTAGCTCCTCAGACTTTGGCTCCATCACAAAGGCCCTATTCCCGTGGAGGGGAAGCCAGGCAGTACTCCAGAGTGTCTGATCCAGGTAAGGTGGTCCTGGCCTTAGGATGACCAGTTCTAGCAAGTTCTTAGGCGATTGCTGCTGGTTTAGGAGCTGTGCCCACTGCAGCAGCCGCTGTTTGGATCCTGTTTCTTTACACTTCCCACGTCACTGAATTTCAGAATGTAGCGATCACTGGATGGCTCCATTGTATAAGGAAACAGCGTGAGTGAAGCCACAGACTTTTATAGAGGGTGGATTCTTGACAGCCTCAGCTAGCTGTGCATACTCAGAATTAAGATGAACAGGTCTGCAAGTTAGCATAATGCTACTAAAATTATAATATTCATTAGGGGCAACATTAGGGAGCCTACTTAGGTCTGAATATAAAATAATCCAATATATAGGGAATTGCTTAGAAGTACCAATTGCAAAATAATGACAAAAAAATTTGAATTCCCAGAGTAGATTCCTTGTTGTGGAGAATTGACCATTTTGACCTGATACTCGTCCTGAGGTTATTACTACATTACTAGCAAAACACAGTAATAGATTTTCAAAATACTGAGGCAATTCTTTTTAGTTATGTGCTTTAATTTTTATTCACTTATTTACTCATAGGACAAGATCCTATATCTCCAAGTTTGGCCTCCAACTCACTATGCAGCTGAGGGTAACCTCAAACTTATGTTTCTCCTGCTTCTACCTCCCAAGTAAGGGGATTACATCATGTGCCATTACACTTGCTTTATGTAGATCCATCCCAGGGCCTTGTGTATGTTAGGCAAGCACTCTACCAACTGATCTACATGCCCAGTAGATGCCTACTAAAGCTACTCTATTTTATTTTATTTTTTTAGACACAGTTTCTCTGAGTAGCTTTGCAGCCTGTCCTGGAACTAGCTCTGTAGACCAGGCTAAGTGTCAAACTCACAGAGACCTACTTGCCTTTGCCTCCTGAATGCTGGGATTAAAGGTGTGAGCCACCATGACCTGGCTTCTTTTTTAATTTAAAAAATTGTTAATTAAAATTTTAATACATTTATTTATTTATGTGTGTATGTGTGTGTGCGCGTGCACACGTGAGCATGTGATCACTTACATGCCACACAGCTCACGTAAAAGTCAGAGGGCAACTTTGCAGGGTTCGTTCTCTCTGTTCACCTTTACATGGGTTTCAGGGATTGAACTCAGGTCATGAGTCTCGCACTGATCTGAGTTTCCGGGCTGAGCCATCTTATTGTCCGTACTAACGCTGTTCTTAAACAACTTCCTTTCACTACCTTTCAATTTTGAGTAAGAGGAATAGCAACTGGTCACTGAGGAACGCTTCCTGAGTGTGATAATGTAAAAAAGACTCAAGGCTCAGCTTGGGACGGACAATGAGAACAAGCTAGAAGGTGTTGGGAGCTATGTTCTTCAGTCTCTTCCTGGGGCTCGCGGGGAGTGAGAAGGTTTAGAAACCTGACCCGGCCTCAATCCAGATGAAACATGCCTGTGATTTTAGGGAGTGGGGACTATAACGCTAAGAAAAAAATGACTTCTTGACTAAGTTAAAGGAAGGACTATACATCCAATTAGGAAGGAACACCTTCCCTAACTGAGCAAGGTCAGAGAGCTCCTGAAGGGACCTAGGAAAGTTTTGTTTGTCATTTGTTTGTATGATGACTTCCCTTGAAATCCTCAGATAGTCAAGGTAGCAGACAGGAGGGCAGCAGAGGCAGTGGCAGGTGGGGAAAGTGCTCGGATGGTCCAGGAAAGGCCTCTGGGGTACAGTTTGGAGCCTTGGAACTTGAGGCTGATTCTGGTGGGCCAAGACTTCAACGGGTTGGTCTCCATCTGCCCCCAGATCTATCCTCATCCCGTCTTCAGTTTGTCTTCTGGGAGGATACTTCTAGAGAGGGTCTTCTGCTTTCCTTTGGTTGGGTCAATAGAGGAGGATGAGAAAGTCAGAGAGGGAGGGGCAGGGTCTATGAATATTCTACTATGTCTATCGCTCTCTGGGACCCACAAGTTCTAGAAGCTGTTATTCCCCCATCTAATACCAGAAATCAGGGTGATGCCTGGTCTAGAGTATTGGCTCTTGATCTGACAGCTGCTTCCTCTAGCCCCCCCCCCACCACCCCAGTTTGGAGACTACAGAGGCTTCCTGATATTGCTAGTGTCTTGGTTTCAGTGTGAAACATCCCCCATAGGCTCATGTGTTTGAAGATTTGGTCCCCAGCAGATGGCGCTGTCTTGGGAGGCTGTGGACCTTTAAAGACACAGGGCCTAGCTGGTGCATAGGTCACTAAAGAAGGGCTCCCATTGCAGTATGAACAGCCACTACAGCCTCCTGCTGCTGTGACCTCCCCACCACAATGGAGAGCATTCCCATTCCCCTAACTGTGAGTGGAATACATTGTTTCTTCCTTAAGTTGTTTCCCTCAGGTTCCCTTGGTGAGAAAGGTAACACCCTATCTTTTATTTTCTAATTCTGCTTGTACCTCTATTGAACAGTGTTCTCACTCAACCACAGTCTAACAGACGCTGCCATCCCCTTACTCCCTGGAGCCTGACGGAAGCAGGCATCATAGTAAATGTGACCATGATTGCGCAAGAGCTTTGATGGCTCTGGCCTGCCAGCTCCAGAGTAGGTGTAATCATGGACCCTCCTCAGGAATAGGAGGTTAGGGTGCCTCAGGAGGTTAGGCTGATGAAGGACTTGAGAAGAGAAGCTGAGGCCCACACATATCAACAGGAAATGATTCAGCAACAACCACAAGAAGCATAGACATAGGGATAAAGGTGAATGCACCCCTAAAGAATTATCCAGTCAGAAACCTATTAGTGTAGGATGTAGAAATTGAAAAAAATTTTTTTTAGTTGTCAAGAGATTTTAGTGATGAATCTCGAGTTTTTTTTCTCTTCCTGTAATGGTTCCTTTTCTTTCTTTTCTTTTCCTTTTTGAGACAGCGTCTCATTCATGATTGCTGGCCTGGATCTCACTGTGCAGCCCAAGCTGCTCTTGAATTTGTTTTTGTCTTCCTGTCTCAGTCTCCCATGTGCTGGGGTTAGAAGTGTGAAACATGCCCCTGCTCTCCCCCATGGCTGCTTCAGGTTTCTTTCTTTCTTTCTTTCTTTCTTTCTTTCTTTCTTTCTTTCTCTCTCTCTCTTTCTTTCTCTCTCTCTCTTTCTTTCTTTCTTATTCTTTCTTAGATTTATTTATTTATTATGTATACAGTGTTCTGTCTGCATGTATGCCTGCAGGCCAGAAGAGGGTGCTGGATCTCATTACAGATGGTTGTGAACCATGATGTGGTTACTGGGAATTGAACTCAGGACCTCTGGAAGAGCAGCCAGTGCCCTTAACCTCTGAGCCATCTTTCCAGCCCCTGCTTCAGTTTTCTTGAAGGAGAAAGTTTACCTTTTGATTTAAGAAGTGTCCATCTTTTTGGGGGGAGCGGGAAGAGGTTTCAAGATAGGGTTTCTTTGTAGTTTTGGAGCCTGGAGCCTGTGCTGGAACTCACTCTATAGATCAGGCTGGCCTCAAACTCACAGAGATCTACCTACCTGACTCTGCCTAAGGGAATGTGCCACTACCACCAGGCAGAGGTGCCCATTTATTTAGAGATTTATTTATTTAGTATGTGTACAGTGTTCTGTCTGTATGTATCCTTGCATGCCAGAAGTGGGCAGCAGGTCTCATTATAGATGATTGAGAGCCACCATGTAGTAGCTGGGAATTGAACTCAGGACCTCTGGAAGAGCAGTCAGTGCTCTTAACCACTGAGGCATCTCTCTAGTCTGGGGCATCTATTAAGTCAGCAATTAGCAGCACGTACCACCCTCTGAGTCTGTCATTAGCTGTGTCTCAGAAGCCATATTGCTTTATTTCATCTCAAAACATTTCATTTCCATGGGATCACTTCTGTGATGTCTTGGCTTATTTAATTTTCTCATGTTTGCAAATTTCCTTTTGGTTTTGCCTTATAGTAATTCAACTCCGGTGCAGTCAGAAAATATACTTTGTATGATTTCAGTACTTTCCTACCAAGCTTTGCTTTACGGCTTCCCATGAAGTAATCAAGAGATTTCCATCTTTAGCTCTCTGGCCCAAGGACTAAAGCAGATCTTATAAAACTGGCAGAGGGGAACTGGAGAGATGGCTCAGCGGTTAAGAGCACTGGCTGGTCTTCCTGAGGACGCAGGTTCAATGACCAGCACCCAAAAGGCAGCTCATAGCTGTCTGTAACCCCAGCTCCAAATGATTTGACATCTTCACGCAGACAAATGTGCAGGCAAATCTGCTGTGGGAAAATGGTCTTTTATCTTTTCTTTTTGAGACATGGTTTCTCTATAGCTTTGGAGCCTGTCCTGGAGTTTTTATCTTGTCACTTGTATTATTTTTAATAAACACTGATTGGGTCAATAGCCAGGCAGGGAGTAGGAGGGGAGCAACGAGAATTATGGGAAGAAGAAACAGTCAGTCTGCAGCCATCACCCAGACTTGGAGGACACAAGATGTGATTGCCTCACCAAAAAAGGGTACCCAGCCACGTGGCTAACACAGACAAGAATAATGGATTAATGTAAGATCTAAGAATTAATTAATAAGAAGCCTGAGCTACTAGGCCAATCAGTTTATAATTAATGTAGACCTCTATGTGATTCTTTGGGACTTAATGGCTGCAGGACTGGGCGGTACAGAAACCTCAGTCAACACAAAACACCAGTGCACATAAAAATAAATCATTAAAAAATAAGAACATTAAAAAAAAAAAAAACAAGCAAAGGGTGGCTCCGGTGGTTCCAAAGGGCTCTTCTGATGTGAAAGAGGTGGTCAAAACGCTTATGTGTCCACCCGTGACTTCCCTCATCTCCACAGCTAAGATCACAGTAGTGAGTGCTGTGCTTGGAAGTTAAGAGATGATTTAAAACAAACAAACAAACATTTGATGCCAGGAGAAATCTCGTGAAAATGTCGCACAACATTTGGCACCTACTACTCAATGAATCTTTTTCTTTTCTCCCTGCCCACCCCCACATTCTGGGCGTTCTCTCTCTCTGAAGATCCTACTCCACCTGTGTAGTTGCTTACAGATTTGTATTGCTGAGCCTGACTGCTCCCTCAAGCTCTAACCCCCAATGCACAACTTTCTCTCTCCCCATCCCTCTTCCTCCCTGGGCAACTGCTGAGGTCTCCAGCTTGCCCACCCTATTGTTTTTGTGTGTGTGTGTGTGTATGTTTTCAAACTCTAATACATTTATCATAGAGTTACCTTATGAGCTGGGCTTTAAATTATTTTTTCTGTGAGATAAAGAACCTTCAGAACAGACCACATGCTCCCTGGTAACATTACTATTAACTAAGAAGGATGTTATCTTCCTCCTTTCTTCCCTAAAGTAAAAATTCAGGGAATCATCTTTTGTAGTAGTAGTGGGCTTAGCTTGCTTTGTTTGTGTGTCTTTTGGTGTGTGTATGTTGTTGCTTGCATATGTGTTTGTGGCTGTCTTGCTAATGAGCTTAGCCTGGTCTGGAACTCCTGAAATCGCTGCTGCTGTCTTGACCTCCTGAGTACCTGGAGTGATAGATTACGAAATGGGACCTGGTAATTCTAGCTTCAGCCTGGTTCCTTGCTCTATATGAATAAACAGAACTGCTTTTCTGAGAGGCCTGGGTTCGTTTTGGTTTATTCTTGTAATCAGGCCTCTATATGGGCCTCTGTCAAAGGTCAGGCCACTCTGTGAGGGTACTACAGAGGGAGTGAGCATCTGCTAAGCCTAGAAGGGTCTGACTCAATGACCTTGAGTTTACTGTTGTAGACAATAGGCACCATGAAAATGAGAATTAGCATAATACCATCTCTCAAAACTGATCAGACTAATGAGAAGATGACCCATTAATCAATTCATTTCTTGGAACTGTATTTAGGTTTTCAGTCTTCCGTAGTTACTTTACTAAATCACTTCTGACAGTCTGTTATGGGGATGTAGACACAGCAAAGAGTTAATTGATTTCTACCTCAGTGGAGCTTATTCCCTTTCAGATAGAAGCTGCCCTGCATTGTACCGGTGAGGACAGCCAGGGACTTAAAGTTTTGTTTCCTCCTGACACCTCCGTGTCATTTTCTGCGTGCACTGAAATGGGTGGGGGGAAAGCAGACTATTTTACTGGGTGAATTTGTTTGGATTTGAGTTGAGACTTCGTGACAGGAGCAATCACCCTCGATTTTTCTTGCACCCTCCTAATTTAACTTTTACCTCTCACCCTAAAGTCTTTGTTTTTTATTTTTCAGAGACAGGGTCTTACACAGCCCCAGCTGGCCTCAAACTCCTGTGTAGTCCTTGATGACCTTGAACTACTGCTTGTCCGGTCTCTGCCTCTGCAGAGCAGAGACCTTAGGCCTGTGAAGTCACACCTAGTTTTTGTGCCCTGGAGGGGACCGAACCCAGGGCCTCCTGAGCGTCAGGAAAGCATTCTACGTCAATTGCACCCTCAGCCCCACCCAAATACTTCTTAGGCATAAAACTTCCATCCATATAATTTCAGAGGTCTTTGAAAGGAATTTAAATCATCAAGATATATAATTCTATTAACTTCAGGAAATACTAGAAAAAAATGCCAGTCTCTGAAACCATTCTGAAATGGAAATCCTTATAAGGTGGGATTTCTCCACATACGATCACAAACCATCCTGCTTATAACTGCAGTTAAAGATTTACACATCCACAAGAAATTGTTCTCTCTCAAGAAGGCAGAGAATTAAATTTTGCCCCTGTTTCCCACGTACTATCAACAGTGTTGAGCATTGAGAAAAAACTCAACAAGAATTAATTTACATCTAAATCTTAAAGTATTTCAAAAGCATGCTATACTTCTGTATGCTTTTATTATAGAATACTTAATGATACTTCAACTCAAGAGAAAACCTCACCTAATTACTTCCCTGACAGCAAATCTACAGATTTGTTTAAAGTGGAAGATGACCACATGAGGTCTTACAGAAGGGCTGTGGAGTCCACAGTCAACGTTAGAGTCCTTGCCTAGCACGTGCAAGGTCCTGGGTTTGGTTCTCAGAATCTCCTTCAGAAAGAAGGCGAAAACAAGAGCAATCACGGCAAGTATGAAGTTACAATTCATTATACTGACTATTTTCCTTAAAATTTGCAATTTCTAGTCGCATACTCATTTTGATCAAAGGTGGTATTTTATTAACATAGATGCTTCTATCCTAAATACTGTGTACTCTCTCTCTCTCTCCATACATAACACAGATACACTCTCACGAATACACACACATCTGAAATACATGTTTTACCTGAACGTCTCATATTTTCCTGGACATCATATATTTATGAACATAAATATGTATATACACACATATATATATATTACATCTCTTTTGTAAATGTGTATATATATATATATATTCTTTTCAAACTTGATTTCTAAAGAAAATAACATCATTCTCATTTCAAAGTGTCAGAATCAAAGAAAGTTGCTTCATACTTAAGCCTGGAACTTGCCTTTGGCACCAGTTCTCGTAGGCAATCTGATCATCACGAATAAACAAACAGAGGGAGAAAATGACTTTCCTACCTGAGCCCTGCCTACTGCTCCACAGGGCCACTCCTGGGTGCTTCCTAAGGTCAGAGGTGCCTTGGGGCGGTGCACAGGTGACCTAGAGTTTTCCTCTCCACAACAAAACAACAGTCATTTGTGTCTCACTTTACACACCTTCACTGGCATGGACTTTTCCAGAAGTTTCTTTCCCACTTCTGGAGGCACTGCCTGTCCTTGTAGAGATACTAAAAGTATTAAGAATGGAGCAACAAAGAGACTGTTTCTCAAGGACCGGTCTTGTCTCAGGTTAACTGTGAGGGCTAAAGTTGTTTTAAGTTTTAATTACTGTTCTTAAGAGATCTATAAGACAAAAAAAAAGACTCACTTTCCCAAGGACAGATAAGACAGATAACTTTCTGGAAAGCTAGAGGTTGTTCGGGTAAGATAATAAGCCACGTGTTTTCAGTATAGGCTGTGCTCAATGACAGGTAGGCAGGAGGCATCAGTATGTATGCTTGCCCCCATTGGACGAAGGTGGGAGTGTGTAGCCTTTTGGGCTGTGCGTAGCCTTTTGGGCTGTGCCTTTATAAGCACCTGACTAATGTAATTCACAGCCATTGTCTGGGAATCCTGGGTATGGGCCTGGCCAGTATCCACGGGCTTGGCCAGTATTTAATGAAGTTTGTTTCAAATTTGACTCAAAAATTAGGGATGGGTCTTATTCACTCCCTGTGGGGTCAGCATCCACAGCTGCCGGCCTTGGCTCTTGGCTTTTGCCTACCCAGGCATGGAGATTTGTGTGCTTCAGGAGGCCTCTGACCCTGCACCCAACCAGGGTTTCTCTGTGTAACAGTCCTAGCTGTCATAAAACCTGCGTTGTAGATCAGGCTGGCCTCAAGCTCATAGAAGTCCACCTGCCTCTGTCTCTCAAGTGGTGAAGCAGTGTGGCAGAGTACTTTCGTATACCATGAGAGCTTTTCCTCTTACTTGCTGTGTGCTGAGAAAATCCTCATTTTCTCCCTGTCCTTCCCTCCTTCCTCACATTGCATCAGATAGATACTGGATGTGTTTCACGGTGGAGGTGACACTCTGGATGGAGTAAAACACTCAGGACAGTCCAGGCTCCCTGCCTTGAGAGACTGACAGATGTGCATTTAAATCCACTTGCTGGGTCTGGTATTCAATCCTACAGAGCCTTAATTTTTTCTTCTCTAAAATGGAGCTCTGAAGTAACATGCAGCCTGTCCAGTCTTGTAAGAGACTGATTTAAACATTCAGATGAAGTTGGGCACATCCAGAGTAGTGTAGTGTAAAACATCCAGGAGCGTAAGTGTTAATCAAATATTATTAGTTTAAAATATATATATATATATATATATACACACACACACACACAAAATATACCTATTGCATGAAAATTGGCACTCTAGAAAATATTTCCCCTTTTAAAAGTACAAGGATTTCCAGAAGGCCTTTGAAAAAGATTTATTTATTTTAATTTTATGTGTATATTTGTCTGCATGAATGTTTTTGCACCATGTACATGACTGGAGCCTATGGAGACCAGAAGAGGGCATCAGATTCCCTGACATTGGAAATGCAGATGGCTGGGAGCTATGTGGGTGCTAGGATTGGAACTCAGGTCCTAGGCAAGAGCAGTTAGCATTAAAATATTGATGTATTACAGCATTTCACATTTCCTGCTTGGGAAACCTCCGAGCAAGAATTGTCCCTACACTTGCCAGGGGTGGGGGAGGTTTACAAAAGCCAAGTGATGCCTTTGTCTTCCCTGGGCTGGAGCAGAAGAACACAGCCCAGAATACTGGAATGTCAGAAGGGGGTGTTCCCAGTAAGGAGGAAGGATGACAAGTACTGGTGCTGCCCACCCAGGGGAGCTCTGGCTGCTGTCGCTACGCCACGTGGCCTCGACCTGTGCATTGCTCTAGTAGAGAGAGGCATGCTGGGAGCCATTTCCCCTGGGGTGGACTGGACTCCTTCACGTGGGGATAGGGCTTTTCTCTAGCACTTTGCTGCCACCAGTGTGGTTTGAACATTTCATAGGCCACCAAGAACAGAGCACTATGCTCTATCTGAGTCTTATTGCATCTCTCTTTTTTCTCCTCTCCTTCTAAGGGAGAAGCTAATAGCAGATTCCAGAGCTAGAGTCTAGTCATCTAAAGCGCAATGCGTCTACCCTGCTCAGAAAAGGACTTTGATTGTTGATTTATTTACTTTGGCTTCTCTGTAGAAAGGGACAGATTTTGGGGGACGAGAGCGAGTGAGAGAACCTCAGAGATGGATTAGTACAAAGGGGGCTAGCAGGAATCCGTGCATTTTCGTGTTGCCTGCATTAGAAGTGGGAAGCAGAGTCAATGCATTTTAGTGAATGACTGTGCTAAGATTTTCAACTCACAGCTGAGGCTGGAAAACCCTACCGAGCTGTGGAAATACAGTAGAGAGAAAATTGGTGCTTTATCCAGGCCTTCCTCCCACCCCAATTCAGCAAGATGTAAACATAATTCCAACTTTCCAGGCAATTATTCTGTACCACCATATTTCCCTATGACAAATTAGAGCCTGGGTCTGAATCACACAGACTGAGGTCCACAGCTCAGAGCTGCTGCTCACAAAGTATTATTGAAATGTGGGCCATTAGCAATGGTGCGTTAGCAATAAGTGCAGTCCTGTTGTTGGTAGAGTAATAATGAAAATGGCAGCAACTGTGTATCAAGTACCTTATGGGTACCTTATGGATGTAGGCAGGCGCTGGGCAAGTATAACTAGTTGTTGATTCCTCTTTTCTACATCCTGGTGGGGAAGAACCTACTGTTACCAATCCAGTTAGGACCTCACTGTAGTGAGGAAGGGACCTTCCCTTTGCCCTCTCTATGAAAAGGAGGTCCTTCGATCCGTGTTTTTGAGTCACTAAGGTAAGGGACTATGATTTTTTTTCAAGACAGGGTTTCTCTGTAGCTTTGGGGCCTGTCTTGGAACTAGCTCTTGTAGACCAGGCTGGCCTCGAACTCACAAAGATCCGCTTGCCTCTACCTCCCAAGTACTGTGATTAAAGGTGTGTGCCACCACTGCCCGGCAGGGACTAGCATTTGTAAACTAACTCTGGAGTCTGTTTCCAGAATTTTTGAATTTGCCACTGGCCTTTGCTTTAAACTGCTTTTTGATCTCTGAGCCTGGTTAGGGTCCACTGACCCTGTGACTGTTTCCTGGCTGTGTGGCTTCGCTCAAATTCTGGCCTGTTTTGACTTGTGGCCACCAGTATATTTACAAACACATTGATGATGATCAGATTGAATCTGTCTATGAAGCTGAAGGGCATCACTCCCGAAAGACTTGAGGATGGCCTGTGTTATCCCCCATGTTCACCATATTTCTGTGGTGGAACCAGCCTGGGTATGGCAGATATGGGCATGTCATTCTTTTTCAGAAGTGAGAAGCCCATATTGCCCTCCTGAATGCTGTCAGGGCCCTGTTATAATTCATAGAGTTTTCCATGAATCAATGTAGCCAGCCACATTAGGCCGGGGGTCATTTCTTCAGGTTTCTCCAGCTGGTATATAGCAATGCTCACAAACTGTCTATACATACCAACGTATCTCAAGTCCAATAAGTGGCCAGAATCTTTACTTTTTTCCTCCAAAGACAGTTGTCATGACTATCCTAAGTCAGCCTACAGGTCAATTGGCAGAGAACTGAGTGCCATGTTTAGTGACTTGTGGGGAGGATCTTAGCTCCCTCTACCTGGTGAACAAACTACAGGATGCTAGTGTGCATGCAGGTTTAGAGAACAAAGAGCTGACACCAGCCGGGCGGTGGTGGCGCACGCCTTTAATCCCAGCACTTGGGAGGCAGAGGCAGGCGGATCTCTGAGTTCGAGGCCAGCCTGGTCTACAAGAGCTAGCTCCAGGACAGGCTCTAGAAACTACAGGGAAACCCTGTCTCGAAAAACAAAAACAAACAAACAAAAAAAAAAAGAGCTGACACCAGTCATGCAAGTGAGACCGCTAATTCCCTCCCCTTCCAGGATGAGCTGGCTCTCCAGTTCCAGAGAAGGACTGGTAGAACCTCCTCCTCACAAGGCAGCCTATGCTGGGGATAAGTGAAGTAGGCATTGATCTGCTGCCTTCTGTGAACCCCTCGGAGGGTTCACTTCACTCACACTCTAAAAGGAAGAACTGCAAGCCGTGAAGGGCATCTCACACCCATCACTCAGTGGGTAGAATTGCAAATGGCTTGAGGACGTTTCATTGGCTGCTGATTTCTAGGGTATGCAAAGAGCCAGGCCTCGGGAGAAGTCTACTGGGCTCTGCTTCGGGATCTGCTTCGGGATCTGCTTCGGGATCGCTGTGATTCTGAGAATGTTTGCAAGGGTGGGCCCAGCATCGCCGGCCTCCTATAGGGTTTGGATCATCTGGCATTGGCAGGTCATTCTGTGACCACTTCAATCTGAACTATGACTGAATGGATTGAGGTGTTCTAGGTTACCACAGATCAGCGGTTCTCAACCTTCTTAGTGCTATGACCCTTTAACACAGCTCCTCATGTCGTGGTGACCCCCAACCATAAAATTTATTTTCATTGGTACTTCATAACTGTAATTTTGCTACTGTTGTAAATTGCAATATCTGATATGAGGGATACCTGATACGTGACCCCTGAAACGGGGTTCTGTTTGACCTCTAAAGTAGTCATGACCCACAGGTTGAGAATCAGTGCTGGAGCTCATGGTTGATCTGGTTTACTTTTCAGGGCTGACGTTGAATTGAATAGACTTTTTTAAGGCTTGGTCTAGAGCCCGTGAGCAATGTAACTGGCGTATCATTGGCCCACGTTGCTCTGCTCCAGTGCCCATTGACTGGAAGAGCAGGGCTGCCAAGCTCTGCCTCAGACCACATCCTAAGTGTCCCAGCTCCCATGGGACTCGATATCTGCGCAGTGTGTCCTTCACGGCGCTCCCAGGGGAAGAGCCTCCCAAAGGCATTTTTCATAGGTGAGGGGCCCCACAGGCCAGTGCATAAACACCTGCAAGGTCCTCAAAGCCGAGTGCTGCTAATATCGCCATTAATATTCATATTCCCACATTTCCGTGCAAGGCTCCTTTAACCCATCTCCTGGAAAGACATCGCATGGGATTCTGCAGGAGGGAGCCCCTGGGAAGCTGTGTCACTCCATGCCTGTGGTGGAGACACCACTCAGGCAGGCAGAGAAAATAGAGCTGACTTCCCTTCAGGCAGCCACGACAATTTTCTATACATAGCAATCTTGAGTCATTAAGAGGCAGAACTTTGGGGGAAGACAGTGGTTTAAACTCTTTTTAAAAATTGAATTGGCTAGCAATTCAGATTGGCTGGACTTGCTACATAGTTACCCGAGGCAAGAAATAAGACTCCGGATTCGACTGTCTCTGCGGGCTGTGAATCTGTGAAAAGACCATTCCAGAAGGAAGCTCTGCCCACCTTCCAGTCTCAAGTAACACTGGAAGACACTCCATTAAGTACATTCCCAAAGATAGTTCCTTCCTGTCCCAGTCCAGTGCGTTTTATGTTCTTTCTCAGAGAGAACATAACTACATTGTCTTAGACTCCAGTATCAGTCTTTCTTGACTCTAAACTCCTTCTGCAAGTCTCAAGTTTTCAGTTCTGTTTTTTTTTTTTTTTTTTTTTTTGCATAGTCCACAAGGTCCCCTGGGAAACAGCAGCAACATGAATCACAATCACAAAGAGTTGGTACACTAAGCTGTGGTTTTATTCCCAGCCTTTGTTTTTGCCCCATTTTTTTCTTGCTTTTTAAAGAATAGGACCACGCTCAGTGGATAAGTTCTGTCTGTTCTTCCTTTCACATCTCATCATCTTTTTCTTCCTTACTTAGGATTCTTGAAGGACGTTTAGCCTACCTTCCCAGATTTGGTGAATGGTTCTCACCTTGGGAATTCATCAACACTGCAAGTATTTCCAAAACTCGTAGCCCCTGAGACGTCCATATCACAGATCTGAAAACTGAGGCCAGAGAGGCTGAAGGAAGGCAGTTCCGCTGTCTGCTCTAACACCTCCCCCCAATGTCCCGCCTCCTAATCTCTCACCCCTTGAAAAGCTATTCTCAACTGATTTTGCTTGAAGCAAGTATGGGCAAATTATTAATCCCTGGTTTTCAACCATGCCCTAATCAGTCAGTGATGATGTATCCCTGCTGAAAAGGGCATGGTAGCTCTGTTCACCAATCTCCGGTCCCTTATTTCCTCAAGTATACGTGCACGGACATTATGCCTTTCGAGAAAAATCTTCTCGGTGGATGACTAATTTGAATGCACCAAGAAGTAGAAAGCCGGAGTGCATGTGTATCTTTACAGATGTCATCATGTAAAATCCAAGATGTTAAATTAATCTGACACAGACTTAATGATGTACATAATGATTACGTTGCATGCTAGTTAGGCATTCCTGGGAAGCATCCTATAGCAATGACTGTCACTGGTGTGACTTTGCGTGGGTTTTCTTTGATAATGTTGTTACCCAGCCTTATCCATTTACCCATATCAGTTTAAACGAAAGGGAGATTATTTGCTCTCACAATGAGAATACCAGAGGTGGATCTGGTTACTTGGAGATGTTACTGAGACAGCCCCTCCCTCCTGCCCCTAGTCTCAGGTAGACCAGACTAGCCCCCAACTCCCGACAGAGCCAAAGTGACCTTGAACTCCTGATCTTCCTGGGGCTTGTGTTACTGTGTTCACTATCATGCCCAGCCTCTTTGAGATGTCTTTAGGCAAAGTGACTCTTAATTTCAGATACAGAGAAGGGGACATAGGTGCAAATGCTGCAGGAAATTCAATGTAAAGGTAAGACTAAGTGTGGCCAGAGTGGACTGGAAACGTCACCTCCTTTCTGATTTTGATAAGGAAGAGGAAGAAGGAAGCAGGGGTTAAGTAGATAACTTCTGATGGTTATCAGTGCCTGATGACGGTTCAAGACAAACTGTTGAATATTTTAGAGAAGGTAGCAGAGAGGATCTTGAGTGTTTCCAATACAAGAAAAGGGTACATATTTGAGGTTCTGAATATTCTAATTACCCTGATCTGGTTATTACATATCACAGACATGCATTGAAATGTCACGTTCCAAACCACTGATACTATTATGAGGTGTGAAATTAAAAAAATACAGATATATATTTTAAAAAAAAAGAGGTGGGGGAGAAAATGCCATTGAAAAGTAACAGAAAGAAGAGATTCTGAAGACTGAAGACAGAAAAACCCTTCCTGGCTTCCCAAATTTGGCGACAGCAGCCCAGTTGACTGAACACAAAGAACAGCCCCCAGACTCATCTTGACAGGAATTCTGTTGTATTGGCCATGATTACTATTGATCTCGGTTCTTTCAAGGCCTCTTAGTTTATTGAATGGAAACTTGAGCTAAGAAACTCAACGACGGTTCTTCTCTGAGGATTCTCAGTAGCTTGAACAATCATTACTGAGTTGTATCGTTATTCCAGTAAGTGAGAAGAATTATGGGTAAAAAACCGCAGCAGAAACTTGGTTATCAGCTATACCAAAGGCCCTGCCTGGGATTTCTTAATGAAATCACACTTTACCTTCTTTCCTGACGCAATCTGCGATTTTGCTCTGCATAACTCAGAGGATCTTGAGCTCGAACTCGAATCCAGGAGAGAGCGGTAAACAGGTCAAGCTGCCGTGTTAGCCATTGCTATTAAGCTACAGTAGTAAGGGTGTCTCCCTCAAAGTGACACCATCCAAAAAGCATCATTAGTGATTGAAAATGTTGGCTGGTCCTCGGGGCTACCTGTTCTGAGATGTGACCACATGGGTCAGACCCCTTAAGAACTTCTAAAGATTCTCCCAAAAATTAAGGACCAAAAGTGACAATATAGTTTCAAGTAATTAATAATTAATTAATAATTGCTGTATTAGAAATCAAACCCAGGACCTCTCACATGCTGACAATTGTTTTACCACTGAGCCATAGCCTGGATCCTTTTTTTTTTTAAATGATACTCACTCCTCAGTATGATAAAGAGTTGAACATGTGCATCAAACAATGTTCTGGAAACAGCGATAAAGAGAAGCAGCTCCAGAGAACTGTCCTACTGTAAAGAAGTGATGATGTGAAGGTCATTTCTGGACCACGGAGCTGTGTTATTCTGAACGGAATGACAGGAAATGCTAGGGACAGAGTGACACAGACCAGTCAAAGATGAAGCAGAGTAGAGCAAGCACAGAGAAAGAATTCCCACTCCTTTCTTTCATCTTTTTAAATTAAAAAAGGTTTATTTATTTAGTGTGTGTGTGTGTGTGTGTGTGTGTGTGTGTGTGTGTGTGGCTTGCAGGAGCCTTGGTATGGATGTGGCAGTCAGTTCTCTGCTATGTCAGGTCTGAAGACCAGACTGAAGCCTCCAGGCCATGAGTCTTAATGCCTCTGCCAGCTGAACCATTGCACTGGTTCCAGCTTCTTGACTTTTAGACTAAATCTAGAATAACTTAAAAAAATAGCTCCTAGCTCTCATGTAATTCTGAGGATGACTTTGAACTTCTAGTTCCCCCCTCCTTTCACTCCAGAGTGATGAGATTACCATGTGTGCTATCTTGACTGATTTTTATTGTGTTAAAGGACAAAACCAGGGAGGGCTTCATGTATGATAACCAATTACCCTATCAAATGATCCACATACCCACCCTCAATTCCTAGTTTTTTTTTTAAGACTTATTTATTAATTGTGTGTACAGTGTCCTGCCTACATGTATTCCCGCAGGCCAGAAGAGGGCACCAGATCTTACTACAGATGGTTGTGAGCCACCAGGTGGTTGCTGGGAATTGAACTCAGGACCTATGGAAGAACAGTCAGTGCTCTTCACCTCTGAGCCATCACTCCAGGCCGCTAGTTCTTCTTCTTTTTTTTTTTTTACAATATTTTTTTGAGAAATTTATACAATGTATTTTGATCATATGCATTCTCCTTCTCCAGCTCCCCCCCACCTCCTAATCACCTTCATGGTCCTTCTTTAAAAATAAAGAAAATTAAACAATGCTCCCTCTGAAAAAGAACCCAAAATCCATGGAGTCCAGTTTGTGTTAGTGGACGACTCCTAAGCCTGGGGCTTCCCCTGAAATGTGGTGGCTGGACCAGATGTAGCTCCATTAAAGAAAACTAACCGTTCTGCTCCCAGCAGCAACGAAACGCCAACAGCTCCTTAGCTAGGGATGGGACTTTGTGCCCACTTCTGCCCTCAGTGTTGAGGGTTCGTTTGTTTTAAGCCCGTGCTGGTTGGATGCAGACTGTCGCAATCTCTGTGCGTCTGTCCTGTTGTGTCCTGAAAACGCCATTTATTTTAAAGTCATCCACCATCACCTCAGGCTTTTAAAATCTTCCCACTTTCTTCCACACAGATCCCTAAACCTTGAGAGGACAGGTGTGATACAGATATTCCATATAGGACAGAGTGCCCCAAAGTCTCTCCTGCTCTGCACCTTGTTTACCTGTGGTCTTTGTTAATTACCATCCACTATGAAAAGAGGTTTCACTGATGGGGGCTGGGCATTGATCTATGTGTATAGCAATATATCTTTAGCAGTGGTTTTGCTTCTATGTCTATTCATCAGAGAAATAGTAGTAGGTTTCCCCTAGGGCCCGTGACCTACCCAGCCTACCCATAACTACCCAGTTAAGGTCCTTGACGTTAACACTGGGAGGCATGGCTTCCATCTCATGGAGCAGGACTTACATCCAGTATCACATGGCTGTCTCTCCTATAACATTCATGCCACTATTGTACCACAGTTCCTAGTTCTTAACTGGGAGGTAGACGAGAACTTCCTGTCCTGCACAATGGAATCAAAGGTAATCAAATCTAAAAAGTGTTGACTGTGGTCTCAGACAAAAGCAGTAATGATTTCAGGAACACATAGACTTTCTTCACTGGGGTCATGGCTCTTACTTGTGTTTACCATGTGAATGTAGTCATGATTGATCTGAAGTCACTGTTTGGTTATATATTAAAAAGCAGCATCCCTATGTCTGAACCATGACACACATATATAAAACTCACTACCCTGGGGCCAGCGAGATGACTCAGTAGATAACTGTGTTTGCTCCTAAGATTGAAGATCTAAGTTTGGTATCAGGGATCCAGATGGGAGAAGGAAGGAGCCGACTCCAGCAATTCTCCCCCCACCTCTACGCCGGCACCTACCCACGTGTGTCCACATACAATGAAACACAGAGCTCATTGTTCTTGTTCTGAGTCCCTGCTTTTCAGAGGTTTTCCGAATCCAGCAGCCTCAGTACTATCAACCATCTATCTGTATCTCTGAAGCTGACTGGTCTGATCAAGCTTATTTACCCGTGGCAAGGGCCACCACTGTTGACAACAGACACGGTAGGCTCTCCATAGCAAACCAGGCTTGAGACAGACAGGAGGGAGGAGACTACTCTCTTATTGCTCTACTGCCTTTTATCTGAAGACACAGAAAAGGAAGATGACAACAAAAATGAAGGAGAGGCTCTGGAGCCAGTGACGCACCTAGAAGCAGCTAGGTTTAGAATCGCGTCTCCAGCAGCAAACTGCCCATTGTCTACACAGACTGAGTCACCCTTGCTCCACCTGGAGCCAGCACCAGCAACTCCTGTTTCCCTTCCATTTCCCATCATCCACAATAGAAAGCGCTTCTCCAGTTCCTCCAGGTATGGATGGCTAGGTGCCTTGGACTAGAAATGCTCCCTAGACCTCGACACTGTGTGTTGATTTTCTTTTCCTTGTCCTTCTTTGGCACAGTACAAAGCAAAGGGTGCAGGTACGTCCTTAAATTGCGCCTGCGTGAAACTCAGCAGTTTCTGTGACCAACTCCCTAGCAGGCTAAAGGTCAGAAGGTGAAATCTCTGTGCCCTGTCTTGTTTGGTGACCAGACCGAGATAACAGATTTTGTCAATGTGCCATGGTCACTGTTAATCTAACTGCTACCAGGATCCATTTTTCTGACTTTAGAATAGACCAAAAATAGAGAGAGAGAGAGAGAGAGAGAGAGAGAGAGAGAGAGAGAGAGAGAGAGAGCGCACATGTGCAGGAATACATGGAATGCCACTGGCAAGGCATTTACTGAGAAGTAGGGAACTGCAGAATTAAAATATTCTGAACTCAGAGAAAGGTGACCATGGAGCACAAATATAGCAGAAAAGAATGGATGCAGGACACACACATACAACAACAACAATAACAGCGATGATGAAGGCGACTTAGTGGGTCAAACCACTTGCCACACAAACCCGATGACATGAGTTCAGTCCCTGGAAACTACTTAAACATCTGGGTGTGGTGGCTCACATCACAGCATTCCCATGTCAAGACAAGGAAGCAGAGACAGGAGCATGGCTGGAAGCTCACGGGTTAGCCTGGAGTAGGCTGTCCATCTGCAGAGACTCAGTCTCTAACAAGGTATAAAGTGAGAACTAACTTCAGAAAGCTATCCTCCGTCTTCCACACATGGGCACACGCATGCCTCCCCCTGTATTGGCACACACATGCCTCCCCCTGTATGGGTACACACATGCCTCCCCCCGTATGGGCACACACATGCCTCCCCCCGTATGGGCACACACATGCCTCCCCCTGTATGGGCACACACATGCCTCCCCCCGTATGGGCACACACATGCCTGCCCCTGTATGGGCACACACATGCCTCCCCCTGTATGGGCACACACATGCCTCCCCCGTATGTGCACACACACTTTATGGAGCAAGAAGCTGTTTTCAAGCGGAGCGATGGCTTCCTCTTTTGCGTAAAGATGAATATTTGGCCGAAGCTTTCCCTTCTATTTACTCCTAGATTTTCGGTTACGTTTAGTTTTAACTACCTGACTTTTAAAACCCCTATATGCTGCGTCTGGTTAAGTCTTCAGTTTGGAACAGCCTGTATTTCCCGGATGTGCTGATGCTAAGGAGGGCTCATCTCCTGAGCAAATCCCAGGGTCTCTCTGCTGCCTACTCCGCTTTCTCTAAGTGATTGAAAAGCACACTTGACACACACTCCCTTCCTGGAGATCAAGTCATAATTAAATCCAGGAAACCTTGCTGACGGTGGAGCCTGCAGGTGTTGGGTTTGCTATTTGTTCTTGCAAAAGCCGACAGCTCTGGCTTGTACCTGGCTGTCACCGGCAGGGCCTGGTAAGGTGACTCTGAAATGTTTGCTCTGTCTGTCGCTCACTTTGTTTGGTGAAAATGAAAGCCTGCCAGTAGAGTGGACCTGCTTGGAATACAGATGTAAGTATTTTCTTACAAAATTCAAGCACCATTTTTTTTTTTTTCCGGAGAAGACTAAAGGTTAGTTCCCTATTGGGCCAACAAATAAGACACCATCACTAAGCAGTTAAGAATAGGTAAATACAAATGGCTTTTGCAAGGGGGAGATGTCTGGGGAGATGCCAGTGTGGCGCTCAGACTTAACAGCTTTATCAAAGGGAATGTGTTAAATGCTCATTAACTAAATTTACAAATGATTCCCAACTGAGAGGTGTTGCAAACAACAGAGGAATCACACACACACACACACACACACACACACACACACACACACACACACACACTAATTACATGCCTATGTGCACACAAAGCAGAAAATGTAGTAAACTTCTGCTTGGAAAATAAACCCCAGACTAAATCATCATAAAGACATTCAAAGAGAGCGGCTACATACACTTTTTCCAAAGTTAAGGTGATAATTCTTGAATGGGAAGTCTCTGGATTGGCAGGATGGCTCAGTGGGTAAAGGCACTTGCGTTAAGTCCTCAGTTTGATATCTGGAACTCTCACGGTGAAAGGGGAGAACAGACTCTGACCTCCACATGAGGGCTGTGGCTCACGTACACTCAAGAGTGCCTGTGTATATGTACACACACACATACACACACACACACACACACACACACACCAGAAATATCTATTCTTTACCTCAAATAATATTGTTTAAAAAATATTTATTTTGGGGCTGGAGAGATGGCTCAGAGGTTAAGAGCATTGCCTGCTCTTCCAAAGGTCCTGAGTTCAATTCCCAGCAACCACATGGTGGGTCACAACCATCTGTAATGATGTCCGGTGCCCTCTTCTGGCCTGCAGGCAGACACACAAACAGAATATTGTATACATAATAAATAAATAAATAAATAAATAAATATTTAAAAAAATATTTATTTTATATATGTGGATGTTTCATCTGCAGGTACATCTATCTGCACACCAGGGAGCAATCATCTGATCCCCTGAGTCTACAGTTATAGGTAATTGGGAGCCACCCCATAGGTGCTCAGGATCTCTGAAAGAACAGTCAGTGCTCTTAACCACTGAGCCATCTGTCCAGCCCACGATGAAGATTTTTGGAACTCTGCAGGGAGGCAGCAGAGACTGTAGGATCTCCACAAAGGGGAAAGTTTGTGGTCCCTGAGGCACTTCCAGCTGTGCTGGGAGAAGGCTTGATGCAGATGTGCCGCCAGATTCAACACTTGTAACCAAAGTCCTTTGTTTTCCAAGGCTTTAAGAGACCTCAGCCCATACATCTTAGTAGTAGATGAAGGTAACCCTGGATCTGGATCACACAGGCACCCTTCATTGCCTCAGTGGTCTCCCAGAAGCCACTATGGAGACTCCTTGAGGTTACATTTCATATTGAACAGGTATCCAAGGGGACTGGAGGGTCACCAGGATCCACAGTCTCATCCTTACGTCATCAGAGAGACAGGGCAAAGGCAGTAAGTACCTCCACCACTGTGTCACCTCAAGTTAACCTTTGGACTTAGCTTGCAGGCTTTTGGAACACACCACAGTCTTAAAAAGCACATAGACAGTAGGGAGAGGGGCGTGGAAGACTGGATGATGTGATAGCTGGGTTGTTGTTCTGCCTCTGCTGTGCAAGTCTCTGGACTCGTTGGGCTACAGTGCTTAGCTCGGGGATTTGCTATGGACTGAATTGGGTACCCTTCCAGATTTATATTTTGATATCCTAACTCCAGGTCTCTCAGAGTGTGATATGCATGGAGACAGGGTTTTGAAATGGATACTTCTGCCAAAATGAGGTCATCATAGTGGATCTTAATTCATTGGGAATGGTGTATCCATAGCATGACATTAGGACATGGACACACATGGAAAGGATAACACATGGCATACAGGAAAAAGATGGCCATCTCCAAGCCAATAAGAAAGGTTTCAAAAGAACCTGTTGTCTTGGATTTGCAGCCTCTAGAATAGGAGAAACAAATGCCTGTGGCATAAATCTCCCCGATGATGGTATTCCTACGGCAGCTTTACCTACTAACACAGGATTCTTAGAGAAAGGCCCATGAATCAGAGACAGGAGGGTCTTTAATTCCATGATGCTGAGAAACGGTTTGTGTAGGTGTTCACCTTTTAGAGGAATGATACATTTACAAGAGCCCCACCCTCTGTCAGTGTCTCATGTATCAAATTTGCTACATAGCTGAGGATCACAGTGAACTTCTGATCCTCCTGCCCATACATCCGAAGACTGGCATTGCAAATATGGAATACCAGGTGATTCTAGGGCTCAAATCCAGGGCTCCATGCATGCTAAACAAGCGTTCTTATCAACCGAGTCACACCGCCAGGCCCAGGTATCTGTCCTATAGGAAGACTTCAGTTTTCTAGGGAGATTCATATTATTAGGAAGTTAACAAGCACTGACTACATCTAAGTTTTCCCAAAATTCAAAGCCAAACTTCAACCTTAAAAAACAGGATCCATTCAGTCTCTAACACGTATAGGTAGCCTGTGGTTCTGGTTATTCAGAGAGAATCTGGGACAGCTGCTGATTTGGGGCCCCCCAAGCTGAAATCCAGATGTCTGGCTACTTTTACTTTGAGAAGGTTGTGTTGAGAACTGATGGAGCTTCTTTGATCACGTGGTTAAGCCCCAGTGCAGGGGAAGCCATGATTGCAAGCCTGGCATGTTTGGACCATTTCATTCCCACTTAGAAGTGGAGTCAGGGGCCTGAGTGGATGGCTCAGCCAGTGAAGTGTGAATGTAGTGACCATTTGTAGTCCCAGTTTCAGGATGTGGAGAGTAAGCTGGCTACCTAGACTAGCTAAATCAGCGAGCTCTGGCCTCAATGTTAAGGTGGAGGCAAGAGAAGATAGGCAATGGTAACCTCTAATATCTGAACTTGCACCCACGTACATGTGCTCACATATACATACACATACATGTGCACTTACAGACACACACAGACACACACAGAGACACAGACACAGACACACAGACACACACACACACACACACACACACACACACACACACATGCACATACAAACATGATTTAAAGAGTTAAAGTAAAGCAAGGGTCAAAATCTTTGCCTGTAATCATCAATGAAACTCTATGCAGACATCATACATAGGGAACCATTGTCAGTGGAAACCCTATGCAGACTCAGTACCTGTATTTCCTTGAAATGCATAGAAATTTATGGAAAAGATAAAAAGACACAGCCTCTGATACATAGCTTTTGGATAAAAGGCATGGGTGATATAAACTTTTTTCTTGCAAAACCTTGTAGGGTTTTCTCATTACTATCCTGGAGAATGGTTTTCTTGTGCCAGCTATGCCCAGAGGTCATACTGGGATGCTGTATAGCCTACCCAGTGCTAGCTGGGAATCTCCCTGCTTTTGGTTCTAAGGATGGGACCCAGGGCTTGCAAGTGCAGGCAGTAACTCCCAGGGAGCTACACTTGATACCCTTATTATTTAAGAGAAAGACCGCATGTTCAAATTCTATCCCTTAAAAAATCCTCCAAGAGCAGAGATTTAAATGAATGGCTTCCTTTGGAGCTGAGGGAGATGGGCTGGGGTGAGCCCAGAGTGGTTTGCCCTGTGCATGTGACTTGTTGATGAGCTCAGAGTGGCTCTCTCTGCTAGTGTGACATGTTTTCTAAGTTGTATGCCGGCCATGAGCTTGCTGGTTTACTCATTTCCTCTAAACAGTCTGGCATTAAACAGTAAATAAACTTTTCAACAACCCTTGTGAAAGAAAAAAGGTTTGCTTAGCCTTAAAAATGTTTATGTCACTTGACTGGGTGGCTCTACTTTGGGGACTGTATTGGGAGAAAACAATCTGAAATGGGGACAAATGTTCATACCAGAAGTTCATCATAGCGTTCTTTCCAATTTGAAAAATTGGAAATAACTTTTAAAGGTCCAGCAAGGAAGAAAGACTGGGAAAATTATGTTACTTCTGTTACACAGACTTCAAAAAGATGCTCACAAAGAGGTTTTAGTAGTACAAGGACCATTTGATAAAATTTTAAATAGAAAAATCAGAATATTAAATTATGCATAAAATAAGACTTCAAAGCCCTGGAAAAGACTGAAGAAAAAAATAAAAGCCCAAAAGAAAACACGGCGAATAGGAAGTGTCCCTGGGTTTGTAATTACAGTGCTTTTTCTTGTGTCCAAGTTTTTGTTTGTTTTGCAAGGCTGAGGATCAAAGAGCGAAGTCAGGGCCTTGGTCATGCTACATGAGCACTGGTGAGCGTGCACTCGGTCCCTGAAAGTTTTCATTTTTATACATGTGAACATGCAACTCTTTTATAAAATGGAAAGAGGCTTAAAGAACAGCCTGCCTATTGGTTCTTATCATTAGAAACCTCCAGGTAGGTTCCTCGTTCATGCCGAACAGGTGGTTTCTGTCTCTCAGAATGGAGCAGCTGGTGTGCTTTGCTGCCAAACTGGAGAGTTGCAGGTGGGCATTGGGGGTTTCTGGTTTCTTGTATGTATTTTTACTGTACTTTTTCCTGATACAGATGACGGTGGTGGGATATTTGTATCCTATATGAAGATATATTGTTGTGACTGGTTTAGTTAAACATTCAATAGCTAGGCTGGAGAGATAGGCGGGACTTCTGGGGAGAGAGAGAGAGAGAGAGAGAGAGAGAGAGAGAGAGAGAGAGAGAGAGAGGAAAAGGAGGAGGAATCTAGGCATGCTAGGGACTCCAGGGAGTGGAGGGTTGGACATACAGAATGAATGAAAGGTACAAAGCTATGAGGCAAAATGTAGATTAATATAAATGGGTTGATTTAAGCTATAAGAACTAGTGGGACAAGCCTAAGCTAAGGATTAGCGTTCATAATTAACGATAAGTCTCCATGTCGTTATTTGTGGGCTGGCGGCCCCGACGAGAAAGTATACTACACATGACATCACTCCCAACTCTTTAGCGTGTGCCCCACACTTCCTCATCAACTGGAAGGCGAATTAAAACTGCGGAAAGTGCATAGTTGGCACAGTGTGAAATCCGGGTAGACACACATGGTATAAATAGGCAGTGCTCTTGTTTTTCTGTGGCCATGGTGTGCTGTGATGACCAGATGTTTCTCCTGTGACTGCATGAGTGTGTAGCACACACACACACATGCACACACACACACACACACACACTCACACACCACTCAGCCACCCAGCCTACATTCCACCCAACCAGAGCTCTATGGATAGAAGGCATGCATGCGGCAGGCACCAGTGGCAGTTGTCACAGGGCCCAGGTGGCTTCAGGATGACAGTCACAGCTGCTGAGGGGACAGGGTGGGTCTGACCTCCAGCCATCTGTTTCTTTCTCATGCTCTCCTCTTTATCTGGTCTGCTCAGTCTTTCGAAAAGGAAAGTGACTTAATGGAAGGACCCACTGATGTCTCAGGAAAAGGAGGCCAGAGAGCTTGGTGGCCAACAAGTAACGATCTTGCTGGAGAGGAGTGAGAGGCAGTGGGAAATCTCTTCAGGCATCCTTGGGATACAGGTATCTGATTTTCCCACCCTTAGTCTTCTCCAGCAGGGAAATAAGGCTTAGAATCTAGAACTGCAACAGGAACTAGTGAGCTAGGACAAACAGCCAGGCTCAGACAGGAGTCTGGAGAAGGAACACCACACTAGGATCTCATTGATTATGTATAGGTGGTCTCCCTACGCAGCCCTGGCTGTCCTAGAACTCCCTATGTAGGCTGACTTAGTCCCTAATTCTCACACATCCACCTGCCTCTGCTTCCTGAGAACTGGGATTGAAGGCACGCAGCTCGGCACTGGCTCTTCTCTCAATGTTCAAAGGTTGTGTTTCACTATGTAAATATACACTCTTATCAGTGTAATGTCTGGTGGGCTTAAGCAACGTCTCACATCAAGTCAAACAAACAACACTCGGTGTGCCAGTCGCTTCTGTCTCCACACGATTCACCCCCCATTGTACTGCCTCAAAAATGGCCGAAAATATCCCTCTTTTGTAGAACTGGCTTAGAGGAAGCCTTCTATCCCTGGATATTTTTCTTCACTGGCAAGCTTCTGAACTAGCTTTTCTATAAGGTAGCAAAAGGTTGCCATTCAAACAACATAAATAAATAGAGGAATCCAATTAATGTAGCGACTCTTGCCGGCTAGTTGCTGGAGTCCGTAATTTGCTGTCAGTATGTCTCTTGAGTTTCACGGGACCTTTGCAAGAGGGCGTTACACTCATTTTTATGGACGGGACTCTGGTTTACAAACTGCTCCCAGGACGTTCTGATTCCTGAGGAATCAAATGGGGCACTGATTAGTTCTTCTGGGGCACTCGGTTGTGGATCCTGAAGAAGGTACTGATGTCAGGGGACCGCAGGATGTACTCTGTAGGAAAGTGAGATCTCCACTGGGGTAGAGATCTCGTGTGATCGGCTCATCGCCATTTCCCAGGTATGATAACAACACTTGCCTCACTGAATGTGTGCATCGAGTCCACCTTTTAAAATAATGCATGGAGGGAGGGTGGGCATCACCTTACAGAATGCTCAGAGCAGCTCCTTTGGTAAGAGGTTGGGAAACAAGTTCCAGAAACCTTGGGCTTTTGTTTCCCAGGGGGCTGTCCTTTGTAGGAGTGCTTCCTACACACAATCCGAGAGTTACACACAATGACAACCTATTTTCAGTTGTGCCATAACTCAGGGCAATAGGTTGTAATGAGACAGAGCAGCTGGGCCAAGTTAGCCCAGAATAACCCAGCATCCCCTTCAACAAAATACTTAAAAAAAATGAGGTCTCTTACATTTTAGGTGCCAGAAATTGAGATTTTTATATTCATGGGCCTTCTTTTTATTTTCACAAATGTCCCCTGACTCCCAGTAGCCAGTTAACTCCAAACTAGTTCCTTAAATATCCATTTGCCCAGTGGAAAGGTGACTCAAAATTCAAGTCCGGTTGACAACTAGATTTCATTTTAGTGTCTCATGTTTTCTTGTGTCTTGGGGCCGTTTAATGACGAACCAATAAAGCAACAAACAAAATAAATGGTTCTTGTGTAGGGACAGCTAACTAAATTTGGAGTTTATAATGGGGATTTGTTGAACTTGTAGAAATGTGTTCTTTAAAACACTAGGATTCTTTCAAATGCTCAAAAGTGCCTTTTTCTCTCCGACCTACTTTTGGACAGTTAAGCTCTTTTCAGTCAGCTTACGGAAAGCCTTTTGATGGAGAATTTAAATTAAATTAAAATTTAATTTAATATTTATTTCTAGGACACCTGAACAGATGTACAAGTGCTCCAGAGGGCACTGAATTCACACCAGTGGGGTTTAGGTGAGCTGCTCTTCAGTTAAACTGGGAAGGAAAAAAAATAGTAATGAAGACTTGGGCAGATCCATTAGCGATGAACAAGCACCTCTCGTCCTTCTCCTTCCCGGCGTACAAGGAGGATGCTGAGCTCCTTGTACTCTCTGCTTTAATTTCTTCCCTGATGGATATAGGATGCCTTCGCACTTTCTTTTAAGTCAGAAGTAGAGGTCAGCTACCACGTAGATGCTTTAGAGGCAAACAAAGCTTCCTGACAAACTCTCACATACTCCTATTCACCTAAAAACCATGCCCAAATCATCCAAGGGTCACATGAATGACTTAACATAGAATTGGCAGAGACAGCCAGGGAATCAGATAGCCTTGGAAGTATTTACAGGGAAATGCTTATAATATTAAATTATTAATCATATAAATTAAATAAAACAAATATTAAAATATTAATTTCTGACAGATGGAAGAGGGGCAGGCCTATACAATGTCTGCCTATCTAACACGCTCTTGGATCAGAATTTCTTTTTGGTTGACTGTGTTATCTCTTTGGTAAAATGCCTATTATTGTTATGAGACAATGAGATCAAGTGGTTCAAAGCAATTTGGGGAGAAACTGGAGCTCAGAATTAAGCATAAGAATAATAGAAGGAGGAGCTAGAATGCTGGTTCAGTGGCTATGAGCACTGACTCCTCTCCCTGAGAAGCCAGGTTCTGTTCCCAGCGTCTACATAGCATCTCACAACAGTATTCAAATCCAATTAAAAGGGATCTAGTACCCTCTTCTGGCATCTGTGGGTATAGGCATGCAAGTGTTGTACAGGCAAAATGCACATGCACACACACACACACACACACACACACAAAACTTATAATTGAAAAGCATGCTGGGCGGTGGTGGAGCTCAGGAGGCAGAGACAGGTGGATCTCTGTGAATTTGGGGCCAGCCAGTCTCAAAAAACAAAAAAAAAAAAAAAAAAAAAAACCAAAACAAAACAAAACAAAAAAAAGAGGCATAATGGAATTATTTTAGAACACGAAACTGTCAAAAACTAATATAGGAAACAATCAGTGTTCTCTTCTGTTATTTTTCTTAAATGTCTAAATAAAACATGATGTTTGAGTAGTGTTGTTGGAGCTTAATGGTAGAAGAGCATTTGCCTGGCATGGAAGAGACTCTGGGTTTAAATTTTAGTACTGCCAAAGCTAGATATTCTTTTTTATTGATTTGTTTGTTTTGAGATAGTGTCTGGCTAGATGTACCAGGCTGACCTTGAGCTCATAAACTTCTTGAGCTCTGAGATGACAAGAAGGTACTGCCACATCTGTGCAGTTGTCTTCACGGTCCTGTGTGGGAAACAATGGAGTACTAACAGAACAGCATGTCTAGATGTTGTTAGGGAGAAAGACGGCGTTCTGCCTGGCTATACTATGGAAAGCAGAGATCACCTCACCTCTCCTTGGGTGATATGTTTTCTTACTCTTCAAAACCTCCTGAACTCTTTCTCTCACACACATTTCTGGGTTTCATTTCATTTTCTTTTGACAGGAGAAGTGGTTTGATAAAAGGTGGAGTCAGGCTATTGACATGTTGGGTCAAAATGATGGGGACCCAATTGCCAAAGCGGGAGAGAGGCCTATGTCCCTCTTGACTTCAGAGTCCGTTGTCTGGTGTCTGCCAGTTCAGAGTTAGGTCCATTGTTTACTGACACTTGTCTTCCACTCTATTGCTCAAGCACTTGGCCAGTTCTTTCTGACAGATTACCATTTAATCCTTACAACAACACCCTGAAGGCAGGTGTCACTCTTGGCTGAGACAGAAAGACAAGTGCCCATCGAGGCCACCCAGCAGCAGAGTAGAGGACCAGAATGGGAACGAACCCCTTTGTTCCCTCTCCATGGCCCCTCCCCGCTGTTCAGCCTTTCCCTCAGACTGAAGCAAAAGGAAGATGAACAAATTCTATAGTCTCACACTCGTAGACTATAATGCTCATTTGGAACTTTGTACAACTGCCTACATAGCTTTCCAACGTTCTCTAAATAAAGACCCTTCCCTTCAGGAACCTCTCCATCCTTCTATCCCTGTATCCATAACTCTTCTGATTTTGCATACACAAACACTTGTGCCAATATTTTATTTCCCATCAGGTATTGCAGTAAATTCCAAGGAAATCCCCATCTTCAAGTAGTTTTGAGCATAGGGAAGGGACAACACAGAAACAAATATAACAGTATGTGGGAAGTTTAGTAGAAAATGCAGTTTATAAGATGTTATGAGAATACAGAATTAGAAAAGGAGGATTGTCTAACTTTTCTGAGGATATCGTTTTTATAACATTTGCCCTATGCAGCTCAGTCTGGTCTTGAACTTTTGTTTCCCTGCTTTAGTTTCCTTGATGCTGGGATTGGAAGCATGCACTATTAAACCTGGAACAATTTTAAAATTCTTTCATTACATATATAATTTATGGCTTTTATTACATCTATGTATATGCATGCTTGTGGCCATGTATGGAGATCAGAGGCTAAATCATGGGGATTGCTTCTCATGGGTCCCAGGGATCTCAGGCTTGGCAGCAGACACACTTACCTGCTGAGCCATCTCCCTGTCCCTGGGGATTGTTTTTAATTGGCACCCTTGAAACTTCAGATCAGCAGAGAAGACACCTGAAGCCATGTACAAGGTTTTCTCAGAGGGATTTGTGGCTCAGGGAGTAGAGCTATCTTGGGATATCACGGGGTGGGGGGAGTGCAATGATTTTGATGTTTGAGTGGACCAAGAGTTGACTTAGAGAGGGAAGAACTCGGTCCAGGGAAAAGAAACCACAAGAGGAAAATTATACACAAATAATTTGCTTGGACTCCAGCCTAGGGGACTCTTTGAGGGTGCAGAGGAAGACAAAGTACCCATGAGAAAGAGCTAGGTCCAGATCAAGAAAGCAATGGTGTGTAAGACCAAGCAAGAATTGTAAGGATATCAAAAGATGCTCAAAAGTATTACTACTGCGTGTCGTAAAATTTATTCTCTAATACTCCTAGACAAATGTTAGTTCTTTCTGTTCTTTTCCAGAAGCTTCTAGAAGATTCTATTCTAGGATAAATTTGCATTCAAGAGTTGAGCTGGGAGCTTGTTTCTGGGTGATAATGTGCTCTGAATTCCAAGCATGGCTTTCAGAATTTCCAAGGAGTAAGAAGTCTGTGAGTCTACGTGGGGACTTGGCTGGTTGGTGCCCTAATTGTAGATTCCCCAAATACTTAGTCTTCAAATTAGGGATCTTTGAATAAAAAGAGGGGGTTGAAAGAAGAGGATATGGGCCACAATGAAAACCTGCTCATTCTGCTGGTGAGAAAGAGGCAGAAGGTTGTTAGTTACACTTGATGTAACAACAGCTAAATCCATTATCCGTGTATCACTGTGAAAGGCTCTGCTTATATGACCTTAGTGTTATCCCCATGCTTCTGAGGTTGAGGAATTAAACAGGAAAACGAACAAAGCTAAATTAAGGCACAGGTCTGGGGACACAGCTTAGTTTGCCCCATATATACAAATTCCCGGGTTCAGATCCTAGCAGTGCATAAACTGTGGGTGATGGAACATGCCCATAATCCCAGCATTCTGTGGATGGGGGTGGGTATCAGAATTTCAAGGTCATTCTCAACTGCATAATTAATTCGAGACTAGCCTGGATTACTAGAGACCCTGCTTTAAAAATAAAACAAACAGACCAAGTTAAGATATGCACATAATTAACTCTCCGTAGGAGCTGGTCTGCCCTTGCCGTTCCTTTGGATTTGAAGCTGCTTTGCTAGTTAGTGGCCTCAGGTAGGTCAGGGATGGTTAGCCACGCCTGATGATCCTCTGTTCAGTCTGCATTGAACAATATATCTTTTGCACCATTCAGTACAAAACCCGAATGTGTTCGCTTCCTTCTCTGAAATAAAGCCTCTGTCTCTTGGGCATTAAGAGGGCATAGTCCCATGACACAGTTTCCAGTCGAATTTTGGCATTCATAAAGAAACCTTCCCCCTTTCAAGGGAGCCAGTCAATGGGCAACCAGTCAAGAGCAGGCAGTATTGGGGCATTGAGACGAAAACATTACCTGCCAACTGGGCTGCTGTGGGTCTGTTGTTTCTGAGGCCAGGGGGAAGGACACAGAACAGAGGGGTTTTGTGCTGTCGGAACATCTTTGATGAACACATCTGTACCGAGTTGAAAAGGAAAATGGGCCTGGCCACTTTCTTCCTCCCAGCTTTGCTAGGAGTTCCCGAACATTCTCACAGTCATGCAGCAGAAGTGTCACTTTGTTCAGACTGTAACCACCATCCCATGGGCTTCACCTGCCTTTTCTCCCGCTGGTCCCTCTTAGCTACTCATCACCGCATATTCCTAACTTGTGGGTCCACTGTACCGAGACAGGTGAAAAGTCACTCAACAGAGCCAGGTATCCCTGGAGACGTGTCTTCCAGAGCCCCAGGACACCACTGTATTTTCAGTCAGCAAGTTTGCATTGAGCAGTCACCAGAGCAAACACTTCCTCAGAGGCAGAGACTAGAGAAAGAGTCACAGAGTCCAAACAGTTCACAAGGAGCCTCAGGAACAGTACATCCAGCTGCCTGGCTTGCAGACCTTTGTGGTTCCTGTTTCCTTTTCATTGTCTTCCATGACCACATACATACAAACACACATGTATATATGTTTATATAGATGTCATCTATATAAGCATACACACACACATACACACACAAACACACACACACAAACACACACGTATATATGTTTATATAGATGTCATCTATATAAGCATACACACACACAAACACACACACACAAACACACACGTATATATGTTTATATAGATGTCATCTATATAAGCATACACACACACACAAACACACACACACAAACACACACATATATATGTTTATATATATATGTCATCTATATAAGCATACACACACACAAACACACACATATATATGTTTATATATATGTCATCTATATAAGCATACACACACACAAACACACACACACACACAAATACGTATATGGCAGATAACTCAGTCTTCAAAATATTGTTCTCACAGAGAATACCGTTACCCAGAAAACTGTGAGAGACACTATTTCAGTGGAATATTAGATGGTAAATGGTTTCTCTGCCGGCCTGGGTCCCCAGAGGCTTGTAATATGAAGTTCAGAGTCCCAGCCTTCATTCTTAGCATGTGTAGAAATCTTTTTAAATGATTTTGCAGATAAACGGAAAGTAGAAAAGCTTTGGTGTTTAACAGTAAAAACTTTTCTTGGCTTACCCCCTTTTTTAGAGTCCTAGAGGACAATAAATATCTGCATAATTAAATCAATGTATCTTATATAATAAATAGCAAGTCATAAAACCCCCAAAACCCTGGCAGGGCAGCTCTGAGACAGAGGCTGCCTGACTCCTTGGGAGTTTGCTCCACTGCTTAGCAGCCCTGAAAATACTTACAAAAAGGTCCCCACCACTGTCCTTCCACAGCTAATGGTCAGAAGGCCACCAAAACAAAATGAAACAAAAATCTTAGAACTTGAAAATCCACAGCCTACATACCCCAAAATCTTGGTCCTCCATGAAGGGAGCTTGTGGTCTAGTGAGCCATGCGTTCAAACGGCCCTGAGCTTCCTCTCTGACTCACAGATCCGCCGTTCTGATGTAAGGCTCTTAGTGGGAAGCTGTTTTCAATTCAGGGCAGATGTGGGACACTCATGTAGCCCTGGAGATTACGAACTTTAAAACAAATCGCCGGGAGGATGATAAGTCCAAAGGCAGTATCTGCTTCCTGAGGCCTCGCTGGGGCTCCTTCCAAACACTCAACTTATAACACTGGGGCAGAAAGGCAAGCCTGGCTTGTTGGGGTCTCAGGCTGTAAAGCAAAGCCTGCAAACATGCCTCAGAAATGAGCTTGTGCATACATCCCAGAGTGCTTCACCAGACCTTCAGATGCACTGGGAACAAACATCAGGAATCGAAACGCTCCGCCCTTCTGGGCCCCAATACTATCTTTATACCGTTTGACTCATTGTGCTTCCCTTTTCCAAAAGCTGAAATTGAATTGTTCTGGTTCAGACTTTTCTTGGCTCATGAAAGGGAAGGGGAGGGAGAGCTAGTCCAAGACTTGTATGGAGAAACATCTAGAAATCCATTTAACATGGCAAGTTTAATGTTCTAGAATTAACGTTCATATGGCACAAACTGTCTATGTCTTAGCACATAATCTTTGGGGAGTTGACTCATCCTCCAGATTTGCCTGCTCCCCAAATTAATATAATTTAATCCAGTTTAGTAACCCTGAAAAGAAAGGTTATAAAAACATCTATTTTTGAAGGTATTCAAAGGGAAAAAATTTTAATACTTTTAAAAAATAAAATACAGGACCAGGAATGGTGGAAAATGCCTTTAATCCTAGCACTGGAGAGGGAGAGACAAGTGGATCTGAGTTCAAAGCTAGCCTGTTCTACAGAGTGAGTTTTCCAGGACAGATAGGGAAAACCTGTCTCAAAGAAAAAGAAAAAAAAAGAAAAAGTAAAAGAAAGAAGAAAAGAAAGAAAGAAAAGTAAAGTAAAAACAAAACCACAAAGCAAACCAAAACCAACCAACCAACCAACCAAAGACCCCACCAAGTTTCATATAGTGCTGAAAACTGTAAAAGTTGGTGTGTGTTGTATTTTGTTCACACAGAGAAGTCTTTGTGTGAGTCACATTGGTGAAGAAGAAGATGGAATCATTAAAATGCATATATCCAAAAAGGCACAGTCTAGAGCCAGCAAAGTGGTTCAGTGGGTAAATACACTCATCATAGGAGGCTGACGAACTGAGTTTGGGAACACAGGGTGGAGGGAGAGCATGAAAGTTGTTCTTTAACCGCTACATGAGCACTGGCATGCACACACGTGTTCAGCATGCACACATAGGTGCAGTGCTAATGTATACACAGAAAATAATTTTGTTCCCTAGTATGGCAAGTGTGACATGACAGATCTGGGTACCAAGTTACCAAGGACCCTTAGGGCTGTGAGTTCTCCTTCAAGGAGAAAGACCCAAAGTGCCAACTAAACTCTTTCTTAGGAATGTGTGAAAATAATCACCAATTGGTATTACTTGCTTTTTATTGCATTATGTTTATTGTTTTGGCAAGGTCTTACAGAGCCCAAGCTAGCCTTCAACTTGCTGTGTAGCTGAAGATGACCTTGAACTCCTGATCCTCCTGCCTCTATCTCTCTGGTGTTGGGCTTAGAGGCATGTGCTATGATTTCTGAGTTATCAGGCAGTAGTATAGGGGGTATTGAGAGTTCCAGACAGAGCAGAAAGGGGTGTCTCCCTGCATCTCTCTTTAAGGGAGTAGACCTAGATGAACCATCACCATAGTCAGTTTGTCTGTTTGCACAGAGACTGAACTCAATAGATGATTTCTAAAGCCCAGATTTCAAATATCAGTGATGATGTATCAGCTAAGTCCGGTGGGCCAGAGGAGGAAGCCTTCCTTATGACTGCTACTGACTTAACATCCCAAGCCTCCTCACACCGTGGGGCTTGCATCTATAATGAAAGTGGAGAGGGCACAATTTAGCTAAAATGCAGGACCTGAGCTATAAGGATACTCACAACTTCATAAAGATTAGGAAGCTAGGTTTTCTTTGGCTGGGTAGGGTATTAAAGAAACTATTTTCCAAAGCTGTAATTCCTAAATTCTGATCTTGTGTACAGGCATCAGCAATATGTTTACAAGTAATTAGGGCTAGTTGGACCAGCTTGCTTTCTGTTGCTGCGATAAAACACTGACCAAAAGCTACTTGACTCTCTCTCTCTCTCTCTCTCTCTCTCTCTCTCTCTCTCTCTCTCTCTCTCTCTCTCTCTCTCTCTCTCTCTCTCTCTCTGTGTGTGTGTTATTTCAACCTACAGTTAAAGTCCATTATTGAGAGCAGGCGGGACAGGTGCTCAAAGAGGAACCGGAGGTGGGATCCAGAGACCATAGAGGAACTCAAAGGAATGACGCTCATTGGTCCATTTCCCCTGCTGCTTGGTCAGCTACTTTTCTTATCTAACTCAGGTCTCCTTGCCTAGATCTCACAGCCCATGGAGGGCTGGGCAGTCCTCCATCAATTATCAATTGAGAAAATATCCCATGAACACGCTTACAAACCAATCTGAAGGAGGCTAGTCATCAAATGAAGTCCCCGAGTGGACAAAGACTGCCCAGCACACCTGTTTGCCACCTGTACCCTGGTCTATCCAAAGAAAATGCTGGTCTGTTCATCTTCCCCTAACAACCAAAAGAGACACTTGACTGCCTGAGAGATGTGTTTGGTTTTGAACTTGGGTCTCAGGAGCACAAGCGGCTGTGCCTAGAAAAGCAATGTTTACCAGGGTACAGTGTTCAGTGGTCCTGCTTCTGAACCAGGCAAAGATCCACAGCCCTCCAAGATGTTCTTTTTCACAGTCAAAAGAGACATAGTCTCACCCTTATGAAGAAGCCTGGATACATCAGTAACATTCTATTAGTAACAGTGTTACCGTTAGGTGAAAGACTCTAGCTACATCAGTAACATCCTATAAGCAACAACGTTACCGTTACAATTTTCTTTCCATGTATCTGCTTTCATTTCCTGGCCATGGCTTGATACTAGAGGAATATTCTTCAAAATAAACAGTATACTAAAAAAAAAAAAAAAAAAAAAAGCCGGGTGGTGGTGGCGCACGCCTTTAATCCTAGCACTCGAGAGGCAGAGACAGGCGGATCTCTGTGAGTTCGAGACCAGCCTGGTCTACAAGTGCTAGTTCCAGGACAGGCTCCAAAACCACAGAGAAACCCTGTCTCGAAAAATCAAAAAAAAAAAAAATTAAACAGTATACTACTGATGTTAGGTTAAACTGTGTCCCGCCCCTATCCTCAAATTCGCATACCAAAGCCCTAGTCTCCATACCTCAGAACGTGACCTCGTTTGGAAGAAGGATTTTTTAAGGAGGTAGTGAAATCAGAAAGAGGTGGCCAGGGTATGGACTAATCCAGTTCTAAAGGTGTTCTTATAACAAGGGAAGCCGTTGTCACAAACAACATGTGTAGGGAGAACACTATGCAGGACGAGAGATACCCCCAAACCAAGGTGGGAGGCCTGAAACTGGCTCTTTCCTCTCAGACCTCAGAGGGAACCATCCCTAACACCACCTTCGTCTTAGGCTTCCAGACTCCACACCATTATGGCAATAAACTGTGCAAGCCGCCACACTAGTACTTTGTTCTGGCGGCCCTAGTTAGAACATGCAGCTAGCTTCTCCTAAAACTGGATTTTACAGTGCATCTCGTATCCGGATACTCGCCACACACAAACCAAGGCATTTTACTAGAGGATGGTGGGATGGAGGAGTCAAATGCCGTGAGAAGGCTGACCATGGGAACTCTTCAGTAGTCATTCATTTAGTTAGTTATTTAGCTTTTCTCTTAAATTTAAAAACTGTGCGTGTGTGTGTACATGAGCATGAGCACACATGACTGTGGAGCTCAGAGGACAACTTTGGGGGGTTGGGAATTGTTTCTATCACAGGGATCAACAACAGGATCTCAGAGCTGGGTGTGGTGATGCCTTTATTTTCAGCATCCAGGGTGCAGAGGCAGGTGATCTCTGTGAGTTCCAGGTCAGTCAAGTGTGTATATGGAGTTCCAGGCCAGCCACAACTACATAGTGAGACCTTGTCTCAACACAAACACACACACACCTTGTTTCAAAACACACACACACACACACACACACACACACACACACACTCAGTTATCAGCTACCTTTAGCCACGGGGCCATCTCACTTGCTCTAGTTATTTAGTTTTTATGTGATCAGAGTACACATGCATATATGAAACTATCACAGTGAAGCCGATAATTCTATATAACTAATGTTAATTTAAAAGTTACTGGCATATCCCTGCTTTCCACCTCTCAAGCCAGATAAGACTGAACCAATCCAACAAAGTACAACAAAAATCACTGTAAATAGAGTCAACGAGGAGAGGACACACACCTGGGAACATTCATGATTCCGGTCAAGGTGTGCTCTGCATCGGTGCACAAGACACAGGGCTCCTCAGCTCTGTGTCTCTGAAGCATGTAGCACGGGACTCCAGGAACCTACAATACATCCTCTCAGAAATGTTTCTCCAAATATAAACCAAGGGAACAACATAGTAATTCACATCACAGAGGTAGGCCATATTGATTTTCTCCTTACAGCACTTTTTAACTAGAAAAGGGCCAGTGTAGACAGAGCTAAGTGGTAGAATAGCTCCTCAAATATATTAGGCCTTGTGTTTGATTCCTCCCAGTGAAGCAATGAGAGAGAAGGGTAACAGGGGACACTAAGAATGAGGATTGCAGACAGACATCAACACAAACACTTATTACACAGAGCAAGCTGCTATAGTTTCCAAAGATAAAACACAGACTGAATCCAAAACTGTGATTCCCAGATGCAGAATCTGGCAAAGTTCAGAAGGGAGTAACTTGTGTAAAGTCAGCATGGAGCAAAGGCAAATCCCCCAACTTTTAGTTTTATTAAAATCAATTTCCAGTGTCTTTCTTCTTAAAGAGCACAGGAGAAAACAGTCTCTCAATACTGACGATGTTCATAACTCAAAGCTTGGACTAAGTAAGGCAGGCTTCAAACAAGGCAGGAAGTGGAAGGGAGGAAAAACTGAAGGCTAACTACATAGGCCAGGCAGGTGGATGTGGGCCCAGAGGGGGAATGAGATTCCTCAAGGCAACAACTTTTCAGGCTCTCAGAGATCAAGGGTTCTCACAGAATTTGATGCCCTGGTAAGGAGGAGGCTTAGAGATGCCGGGTGCAGTGCAGACTTTGAGTCAAGTTCTGAAACTGAGAATTCAGCATCTGCTTAACTTTCTTTTTCTTTTTCTTTTCTTTTTTTTTTTTTATATTCACCGCTTGTCTGCGACCTGGCAGCTTGTCCATACATAATTCACAATAGAGCTCCCCTGCCTAACTTTCTCACAAGCATGGAAAGCAATGCTGAAAGCTTTCTAGTGTGAAATATTCTGGTGGGAGGAGAAAGAACAAAAATGTAGTTATGTCTGTTCCATGAGTAGGTCAGTTCCCACTGTCTACAGCCCCAAAAGCCCAGTGTGTTACTTTATTGCACAATGCAAAAATCTCTTCCCAAATGAAAGAACCCTCCCAATGCGTTGTGTGCTGTTCCAATATGTTTCTTGAGGAAAGACTTCTACAGCATTGAAAATCTTTGACATCAATCAAGATCACCCCAACCTGGAAGTGGCTGGAAAGGATTCGTCCTCAAAGAGAAATAGCTAGCTGTTCACACACTTTTTATGCAGTTGCTCAACACCCTCAGGCCTTCTTTCTTGGGGTTTATAAGGTTTCGTAAGGTGGGGTTGGGGTGATTTTAAGTGTGAAGAGTTCACATGATATCCCTTCCAACTCTCCAATGAGGCTTTAACACCTTATTTCTCAGCACTAGCTGCTGATAGCCAAATAAGAAGGCTAAGGATTTGCTCCCTTGGAAGGCTGATAGAAGGTATGGTGGGACTCAGAGGTTTCTCATCACAGAGCAAGTTTGAGACATCTTATCTCATGGCTTTTTAAACTTATTTATTTTATTGTTATTAATTTTTGAGATTATAATATAATTATAAGATGATTCCTTCCTCCAAACCCTCTCATATATCCCTCTTTGCTCTCTTCCGAATTCATGACCTCATTTCCCATTGTTACTGCACACACACACACACACACACACACACACACACACACACACACACACACACACTCCTAAACATAACCTGCTCAATCATAATGTTACTTGAATATAGTTTTCAGGTCTGACTGTTTGGCATTGGATAACCAATTCCCAGCGGACACATCTTCAAAGCATTCCTACATGAAAGACTCAGGCACACCTTGGGAAGATGGGGTGGAAAGATTGTAAAAGTCAGAAGGTCAAGGAGTTTACGGTGAGATTGTGTCTCCAAGCAACATCCAAAGCTATAGTCATAAACTCTCACCAACATGACTGCCTAGACCTGAGCTACACGAGGATGACAGTCATGGGCATGTCAGCGTAGATGTGTAAAAGCCCACAAGGCCTCAGCCCAACACAGAGAACTACAGGCAACTTAAAGAAAAGCTGGGAGTGGGAGAAATCATCTTGACTTTTATTTTATGAAGCAGGGCCTCACTATATAAACTGGGTTGCTCAAGATTCACTACGTAGACCAACTGGTCTCAAATTCACTGTCTTCCTGGGATTTTAGACACGAACTAACACTAATTTCCTAATTCATAATATTGGCTAGACATGGGTACTTAAAAAAATAGTACCAAGGGTTCTGGAAGTTGGTTCAATTGTTAAGAGCTCTGGTGCTCAGGATGAGGACCTGAAATGGAATCCTAGCACCCTATTGGGTATCTCAAAATTGCCTGTGACTCTAGCTACAAAGGATCCATGGACATCAATACAGACACATGCGCATACACTTACAGAGATATACTTGCACACACATAAAATAAGTCTTTAAAAAGTAGCATGGAGTCTTGGGGATAATCTAGGATGTTGAGATTTTACTTTCCCAAGTGATGTTTATGTACAGCTAGGCTAACAGCCACTCATTTGAAGCGACAGTCAATCAACTGAAGCCGTGGAAGAGCCGTTATGGAAACAATCATAAAGGAACACAGGAATATCTCTCTTGAGTCCTGACAAGCTGGGTAGTGATGGGGTGAGGTCTGTTTATTTAAGCCAGGGTCTTACTGTGTAGCTCTGTTTGGCATAGAACTAGCTACGTAGACCAGGCTGACCTGGAACTCAGAGAGGTCCACCTGCTTATGTATCCTTCTTTATAGATCAGCAAAGTAAAGCTTGGAGCAGCACAGATACTTGCTTGGATGTCCTTTGCTAAGCAGAATCATAGAACTCATTTCTAATGCCTTTCTCTGCTCATTTGCTCCTTCCTGGCTTTTTACCTGTCCAGTCTTCCCTTGAGGGACAATAAGTAAAGAATCACAGGCTGCGTGTGGTGCATCTTTTTAACATCGGAATCTCTTCTATAAACAATCCTAGCAGCAGCTAGCAGTAGGTGCTCTGTGTGTATTCTTTAATGATCTTGGATGGGGGCAATGGCTCAGTCAATACAGTGCCTGCCACAATGGCACTAAGGACCTGAGTTCCATCCCCAAAACCCAGTTTAAAAAAAGCAAAAATAAATAATAGCAGCACCCAGCCATGGTAATGTAAGCCTCCAACACAGCAGTGAGGATCTAGATTTCTAGGGCTTCCCACATATAAACTTATTTCTTGTTACATCAGTATTGAAGGCCCAAAGTCAATCAAGCAACAATCTTTGGGTTTTGAGTTCAAAGAACATGGAATTTGATACGATCTTACAACACTCCAAAGAGGGAGGAAGATGTAAAAGAACCGAATCTCTTCCTCCTTCAATTTATCACACTCTCACTGGGGATGGGAATCTGTGTTCTTTTCTGAAAAATGGAGGTTCTTTTAAGGCTGAGGAGGAATATTGCTTGCTGAACGTTACAAGGAGAATAATGACTCCTAGTGGGTAAGCTTACATGTCATCTTATGTGCAAAGCTCAGTTTATGCACAGATATCACAAGCGTTGTACTTGTCCTAGACGCTTGGCATACAACGGTGACATAGGTCGCCCCGCCTTCTTGTAGCGCAAGTCTTCAGTGCGCATGCCGACCGGGGGGTATGAAAGCAAATGAGTAAAACAGAAATTATTAAATTGCATTTTGCTTGTGCTTTTAGGCAGAGTCTCATGTATCAGGCTGGCATCAAACTTGCTGAAGATGACCTTGAACTTCCCATTCCCCTACCTTTATCCCTTGAGTGTTGGGATTATAGACGCGTGCCATCGTTTCTGGCTTCCTGAAGTTCTAGAGATCAAATACAGGGCTCCCGGTATGTTAGACAAGCTCTCTACCAACTGAATTACACCCCTAGCCCTAGTCAGTGTTAAATTTGGCATAAGAAGTCCTCGGAGGGAATGGAGAGGGTGGGAGACAACAGTTACTTTGGGCAGGGCAGGTTTTTGAACTACAAGTTTTGTTCTGGGTGTGGAAGGAAAGCATTGAAGGCAAACAGCTTTTCAAATGCAGGCAGGGGGAGGCTTGTGCAGTGAGACACTGGGGAAAGTCAAGTATAATGGGATGCAGAGGGAAGAAGAGGAGGGAGGACATGAGGCCACAGGCTCATTAGCAGCCAACTTGGACAGTCACCATAGGTGATAGCAAGCAGGGTGGGTTTTACCTGAAACCCAGTAAAAAAAAAACACTGGAGAATTTTAAACAGGGAAGCAGCATGAACTAGGCCTCAATATACTTCCTGCGGCGTATGCAGAAAGGCCCAGGGAATATTGAGGACAATAGTGAGCTTTCTCTATCCAAATGACGTGAGCCAGAAAAAGCTGAAATTATAAAATCTGCATATATATTTTTTAAAGCAGTATTCTGTGGAACTCACTTCTCCTTCTCCTTTCTATTTTTTGAAAGCACAACAGTTATTCTACATTTGAAATTGGGACTCAATTTATAGACCAGGTAGTATTAGCCTGCAAGCTGAGGTCAGGAATACATTTGCCAACTCTGGTGTGTTTGTGAGTTGAAATTCGTGGTAATAGCAATCCTTTTAGCAGCCAAAACATGACAATGGGTTTTCATTTCCTAAGAGAGCCTTGGGGTTGAAAGTGAGAGACTTTCACTCTCACATTTAACCTCATCAGATCCCAGGTGAAACCTGAGAATTTCTGGCTTCCTCATTTTAGATGGGTTGAGTGAGACAGGCAAGCGTGCAGGGAAGGTAGGACGCAGGACTGATCGTCAGGCAAGCATGGCTTCCCACCACGAGAGAGCTCTCAGCAGCTGCTACAGACATACGGTTAAGACTTTCAGTTTTCCCCGGGACCATTTAGAAACGAACCTTTCAATAGGTTGTTTCTACTACCCAGATAGGCACGGAGACAATAAGGCTCTCAATAATCCAGAGTGTCATACACAGAGGGACTTCATAGAGCTAGTATTTTTACAGCCCCCAAAGTTAAACTCTCTTTGCCCCGTGAGAGTTTCCTTCTCAGATTCTCATTCAAGACATGTGTATTTCCACGATCAAGTTATGAACTCCCAAATCAAGGGTCTGCAGTGGCAACTTGGCAGGCCTTACTGCAGGCACACTACCGGACAACGCTACAGTCATTGGTTTTAATGAGGGCTGTTAATGTCACCTCAATCAGAATGGTTGCCTTGGGCTGATGGTCTAAGCCCCACACAGGTGTTTTTGGCCAACATTGTAATGCAGGTTATTATGCTATCAACAAGGCACAGATGTGCTTCTGCCTGAACCCAGGGTGCTGTGCCTGCCAACCGTATAACTCTTTCTGCAGGCTTAGGTCTATGGGCATCCAAATGCGGTTCTAGCTCAGTGATCCCCAGCACTGCCGTCTGTTTCCTTAGAACAGGAGCTTCCAGGGGCTGGGGACATAGCTCAGTAGCTAGTGTGCTTGCCTAACATGCATGAAGCTCTGAATTTGATCCCTAGCACAGCATAAACTGGGTGTGATGGCATATGTCTGTTATCTGAGCACTTGGCCAGCATGAACTTCTGGGGATGGGGGGTGGGGAGGGATCAAGGATGCTGGGCTCGATAGCCAGACTTCCTTAAGCACACGAGACACATCTAGTCGTCTTCTGCTTTTGCTGGAAAAGTAGTGGCACCGCCTGCATCCACACTCACCAGATTCCTCTTGGCATTGAATAGCCCCCACGTACCTTAGACTAGCCAATCAGTCCTGTTAAGCAGTCTGGCTTCAGGTACCTCACAATGAATTTTGCTATTTCTGGCCTTCTCTCTGCACCTAGCTTTGAGACGTCTGTCAAAGCTCACTTCCAGCAGCCCTCTCAAGGGTCTTGTCCTGACACCACAGTTTCCTGATGCTGAACGTCTCTCCAGATCTACCACACTGACATCCCCTTTCTCATAAGTGCAAAGCATCCATTCATTGAGTGTTTTGTAATCAAACTTGGGTTCTGGGCTCTATCTGTTTTGTTTTCATTTCTGGTAGTACCTGTCAGCACTGCAGTTGGCCTCATGACCTTCCCTGGCACTGCCATATGGTTATGGATCCCTGATGCTGAGAATCAGCATCCAGATGCAGGGAGGGACCGATGATGGTATGGCTTTTTTTTGGTCCCATGGCCTCAATAACCCAATAAGGTGGGAATGGTGACCTCAGAAGGGAGATAAGATTCTTCTCCCATGAGGAATTATTTTAGAATTGATCTTGACCTTGAGAGTGACCTTGCCAGTATGTCTGGGAAAATCTTAGTTTTATAGGGGATTTAAGTGGGAAAGGAGGTTGGTTCCCAGCCACAGAGCAGCTTTCTTACTGATAAGATAGAAACTGGAAAATGTGTGTGTGTGTGTGTGTGTGTGTGTGTGTGTGTGTAGAAGGAGCAGCGGGCTACTTCCTGCTGCTGGCTCCCGGCCGCCGGCTAGCTTTACCCAAAATAATTACATGGAAATTGTATTTATTTAAACACTTCCTGGCCCATTAGTTTCAGCCTCTTATTGGCTAATTCTCACATCTTGCTTTAACCCATATTTAGTAATCTGTATAGCACCATGAGGTGGTGGCTTACCAAGAAAGATCCTATCCTGCGTCTGTCTTGGAGAGGAGAGTCATGGCGACTGCCTGACTCTGCTTTCTTTTTTCCACAATTCTGTTCTGTTTACTCCGCCTAATTTTCTGTCCTATTAAAGGGCCAAGGCAGTTTCTTTATTAACCAATGAAAGTAACACATAGACAAATGACCCTCCTCCATCATATATGTGTGTGAGAGACAGAGACAGAGACAGAGAGAGACAGAGAGACAGAGACACAAAGAAAAACACACAGAAAGAGACAGAGACAGAGGTAGAAAGTGTTTTACTGGGGATCTTGAGTGAATCAAATTGCTGTAAACCTAACAGAGACAGTCAGGACCCAGCCTTGTGTTTTTTCTCTACTCACCCATTAACCAAGGGTGAAAAAAAGATCTTGAAGATGAATGGATTTTTTTCCCATTTCCTTCTCCTCCCCACCCCCACTGTGCATGTCTTCAGTTTTCCCCCCTCCTTTCTCTTATTCCCATTCCTTTCTTGCCCCTTGTTTGACTGATAGTTTCAGCGGCAGCATGAAGGGGTGGCACTAACCCTGCTGTCTGCCTCTAGCCCCCACAGAGGGATGTGGTTGGTGGTGAGTGGTACTGGCTGTCATTTCTGAAGCCTGCCTGGGAGCCCTGAAGATTTGGGCCAGCAGCTCTGGGCCCCAGTGGCGCAATGGCTGTTCTACATGGCTGGGTTCTCTCTGAAGTAAATCTCTTGACAAGCAATTTGCTTCCACCACCTGTACCTAGAAACCCTTTGCTCCATCTGTGAAATGCAACCAGTTCCCTCTGCTCTTAGGAGCTATTCAACCCAAGGCCTGATTTTCCTTCAAGTTGGCAGCTGCCGGTGCTGCCATCGCACCCCTGGCCTGGCCTGACACAGCCTTCCATCACTACCATGGGAGCCTGGGTGTGGAGGGACTCCTAGCACTGTGCAGCTTCCACTGATCAAACACAGCCCTGCTGGAATTTCTGTTTGGTGCTTAACATAGTCTGACTGTCAGGGTAAGAGGGATGAACAAAAGCATGAAAACATATTGAAGACCCAACAAGTGCTTGTAGAAAATAGATGCCACACTGATATCTCTCTGACTCAGGAAGGTGTGTGTATGTGTGCATGTGTGTGTGCCTTGGATTAAGGTGGTACAACAATTTGAAAGCCAGACCTGGTTCCACCATCATGGAAAACACAGCAGCTGTAGCAACACAAGCAACAGCAATGGAAATAAGGCCGCGGTGGTCCAAAGCCCTATTTTTGAGGTCTTGCGTAGGCAGCTAGCCTATGCATATGTTTGGCTAGGCTGACAGGGATGGGAAGCATTCTGCCCTTGCTTTGAAATAACAAGAAGAAAGCAAAAGCTGGACTTTCATTGTCTGTGCCCCTGAGGTTCATGGGAGTTTAACAGCAGTTTACACCATTAGCATGACAATGCTGTCCCTTTGGAAGGTTTGGCATAGTCAGATCTATGTGAATTTTTCTGATGGTGGGTACTAGCTTTGTATGATTCCAAGTCCTTCTTTAACAGAAGTTGCCTCAGAAATGGCGTGAACATCCCCCTAATCTCTAACCCCAGACCTCCCTAGATAATAGTTTTGGGCACCGTCTAGGCAATAACATATACTTGACCAAGTTAACAGAGATGAATAGAAAGGAAAAATACCAGTCGGTTTGCTTGGGGTCACAACAAACACAGAATGAGCAAACCTTTAATTTAAGGTTGAGGTCAACGTGAAAGCTACTGGTCTCCTAGAACAACCTCCAGGACATGTGATGCAAGCCCTCCTGAGACACCTGGAGCTGAGCTTGCTGTTCAGCAATGCCGGAATTATGGCCATTACGGTAAGTGGCCAGCTCACATTGCAGTATCCCCTGGAGCAGAACTCTGTGAAGCACAGCTAGAAGCTTTCTGGGCTTGGTGGATTCCAAAGCTTGTGGCCAAGTGGAAGAAGCCCATCCATTCTTTGCATGCACCCATTTTTGCAGTCCCCTTCTCAATGCAAGGGGCTATTTCGTCAGTAGTTTGAATGACGGAACAAGACGAATTCAGGACTCATGCAGCCTGATTTAGAAGAGTTGTGTGACTCTCAAGTCAAGGTGGAATTGGGATTAGATAAACTGTGAAGTCAAGAAGACAGAGAGGGCCCGAAGGCTCAAGAATAATCTCCAGCCATGCTATTGCCCCTCTTCCCATGACAAGGTCACACAGAGAAATGACCGCCATTACCTCTATGGTGTTGGGCATATCATGTAATGCCTGTGAGTCTCAACTGCACATCTGTGAAGTGGGAGTGATGGAAGCACATATTGACGGCTTATAGCACAAAGGCAATAACTGAATACAAAGGGTGTAGTGAGGCGCTTAGTCCAGAGTAGTTCAACAGACACTAAGCTACTAGGAACGACTGCGCCAACTCGGAAAAGTCAGTGCCTTAGTTAGGATCCTTCAGTCTGACAGTTCTGAAGATGGCTCACTGCAGTACTAAGGGTTATGTGCATTTTAACAAGTTGCAAATGGAGACTCAAGTATCCGATTCCTTAACAAACAGTTCCTATGTGCTCTGCAGTGGAAAGGACTGGGGAGGCAGCTGGAAAACAGCTCCTGTCTTCCAGCATCTTCAAGTCCAAGGGGACAGAAGAAAGAGCAAAATGCCAAGGGTGACCTGACATGTGTGCTCTACAGGACGCCATGGCCGACCTAGGCCCTGGGGATCCAGAACTTCTAAGAGAAGCATGTGCCAAGACTGCATGCCTGCTTGAATCTGATTATACAATTCTAGAGGATTGGGAGAGGGAAATCAGTAGCATTGAGCGATTACTTCAGACCCTGATGACTTGCAGTCTTGAGAACACTTGTCCCTAGGCTAGTCTGTTTCAGCTAGGTGGGAACGGGAGTTTAAGAAATTCTAGGAAAAACCCTGTGTGCCTCAGGTTCAAGCCAGGGATGCAGGTTCAGAAGCTTGAAGCAAACGTGACAGCATTCATGGAGAATGTTTAGGATAAGAACTAGGTTCTCTCTTCCTCATAGGTCCATAAAACGCTGGGCCTGGCCCTGAACTCCACCCTCAGGAGTGTGATAGTGCTGCCTGTAAAAGCCCTACTGATGATGTAGATTCCCTTAGATATTTGGGAGCAGTATGCAACAGTTTTATTGTAATCCACAGACCGTATAATTCCTTCATTGAAAATGCAGCCATTGGACCAGCAGATGGCTAGACAGAGTGGAAAGAGTGGTTGCTGCATGAGTCTTTGGGCTAGTGTTGGGCTCATCAGCACCCACACGGCATCTCACATAGGGTGGGAGTGGCAGCACACTTGGAACCCCAGTGCACACAGGGAAGAGACAGGGACCTCAGGGTGAGCTGGCTAGCTAGCCGAGCAGAATCAGGGAGTCCCAGGTTTAGCAAGAGACCTTGCCTCAGTCAACAAAGTGACTCCATTAGAGGAAGACCTCCTATGTCAACCTCAGGTCTCTGTGTGCCTGTGTGGAACATGGATCCATATCCGCTTGAGCACACATACAAACATGTACATCACACACATGCAATAAATACAAACAATTCAGTGATTCTTAGCATATTCACCGAGTGGTGTACCACAATCAAAGTCAGTTTCAGAATACATTTGTCACAACCCAAGGCCCAAGCCCTTCTAGTAGCTTCTAGTAGCTTCTGCCCTTAGTTCTCCAGGTTCCAAATGGGCAACTACAAATGTGTTTTCATGGCTACAGATTTGCTTACTCTGAAACATATCACAGGTAGATGTTGCAGACTGAACCATGCCCCTTCTCATGTATAGTTTGTAATCTTGAATGTGAACGTGACTGCACTTGAAAATTAGCATCTAAAGGAGTAATTAAAATTAAGTGAGGTTCTGGGGTTGGAAGAAATAGCTCAGTTGGTTGAGTGTTGGCCTAGCAAGCTTGAAATTCTAGATCTGACCACTGTATAAAAGCTGGGCATGCGGTACATGTCTGGACATCCAGAACTTGAGAGGTGAGGAAGGAAGACACAGAATTCAAAATCACCAATGGCTATACAGTTAGTTTGGGATAAACCTGGTATATGTGAAACCCTATGTCAATTAGAAAGAAACAAACAAGTTCTGAGAATCCAGGAATGGGACACTAGACCTCTAGTGTCCTTATCAAAAGAGAGATAGATACCAAGAACAAAGGCCATCTGAGGACATGGGGCAAAAAAAATCCATATACAAGCCAAGGAAAAAGGTATTAGGAGAGATCAAACCTTCCAGACCAATACCTTGAACTTAGACTTTGACTCCAGACAATAAATAGATTGAAGCCACTGAACCTGTTTTGTGGTAGCCTGTCATATACCAAATGCTTGTGCTCCTTCTGAAATTCACATGCTGAAGCCTAAACCACCATGGTAGCTACATTTGAAGATGGGATCTTTCTGTTGTTGTTGTTTGTTTTTTGAGACAGGCTTTCTCTGTGTAGTCCTGGCTGTCCTGGAGCTCACTCAGTAGACCAGTCTGGCCTCTAACTCAGAGATCTGCTTGTCTCTGCCTCCCAAGTACTGGCATTAAAAATGTGTACCACTACTGCCCAGCTTGAAGATGAGATCTTTAATAAGGAGAGATGATAGGGTTATCATCCTTAACTGAAGAACAATCAGAAAGCATGTAAACTTCCCATAAGAGCACAGAAGAAAGGGCCTAAGAAGACACTGTAAGAATACAGCCTCCTACAAGAAGTTTCCAGCATCTTCTAGTCACCAGAACTATAAGAAGACACCCATGGTTTAAATCGCCCAAATTGTCATTTTTGTTATGGTTCTTGCAGACCAAATATGGATTGGGATTCTGTCGCTATGGAATCTGGCTTTTTTCATTTGGCATGTTGTTTGCAAGGTTTAATGCATGATGTAATGCTTATCAGTTTTTAATCCCTTTTTATAGACAAACAGCATTCCATGACATGGATATATGCTGTCTTGTTTATCTGTGTATCAGGAAGGTGGATATTTCAGTAATTGCTACTGTTGTCTAGTTGGATTAGTTATGTTACAAATATTCATGTACAAAGTTCTGTGTGGTTACATGTTTCCTTTGGTCTTGGGTATGTGTTTGGGAATAGCATGTTATTCAGAAGGATACTCCTATATTTTAGTGTCAGGAACCCTATGGGAACCTGTGGGTACCTTCAAGGACGTTCCAAAGTCTGAAATGGCTGTTTTATTGCGTGTTCTCACCAGCAAAATATGAGGAGAACTATTTCCCTACCTCCTTTTCAGCAGAGTCTGTCTGTTGCTTTGGCCCTGTTAGACAGTATGAAGGCCATCTCATGGTGGTTTGGAGTTGCAGTTCCCCAGCAGAATTCAGTGACCATTTGTATATCTTAATTGAAGAAATATCTATTCAGACCTTTATCTATTTCTGGCATCCTTTTATCACCAAGTTATCTATCATTCTTTATGGATTTTTGATACAATTTCCTTATCAGACATATCGCTTTGCAAGTAATTTATCTCATTCATTGGTTACAGTGTTACTTTTCTGATGATGTCCTTTGAAATGCAAACATTTAATTAATATGCAATTCAGCAAATTAAATTTTGCTACTGAGCATGGTGTTGCATGCCTGTAATCTCAGTTCTTACTGGTACATGCTAGGCGAGCGATCTACCCCCTGAACCATTTCCCAGTTTTGTTCTCTCTCATTTTTCCCAGGGTGTGCGTGCATGTGTGTGTGTGTGTGTGTGTGTGTGTGTGTGTGTAGTGTGCATGAGTTTGTATATGGGGAATAGACACTGCCCAGGGATGGAGGCCAAAGAGTAACTTCATCTCAGTGCTTGATTTATGCCTTGTTTGTGATAATTTCTTACTGTTTGCCACTGTGTACACCAGGGCTGCTGTCCCCAGAGCTTTTAGGGATTTTTTTTTCTCTGTCTCTCATCCACTGGCAGGAGAGCCAGCATGACACATACCTGCTACTATGTCTGGACTCAGGTGGCTTCTGAGATCTCAACTCTGGGTCTCATGCTTGCAAGGCAAGTACCTTACCCACTGAGCCAACACCCCAGTTCCAGCTTTTCTCTTTTTTTATGAACTGTCTTGGATATTCTGGTTTCTTGATGCTATCTATGATTTTGAATCCCTAGACTTTCTCTGTTGCCTGTCTCCAGCCTGGAGCTTCAGGTTGGATGTGTGTGTTCCAGTGCACCCACAATGATTGGTCCATACATTATTATCAGTAGCCTGACCACACATTTCTATTCCCCAGAGCTGGGTTTCATGAACTCAAGTTCCTGATAAGTTCTTGGTAGAGTAAGAGATAGAATTCCACATCCAAACCCTGCTGAGCTGGTGTTTCAAATAGGATGGGCACATTTACTCTGATAATTCTCTTTGATTCCACCAAACCCTCTTGCTATTGTTTTAAATTCATCATAATCTAAAATAAAATGACAAGTGAAAAGAATGACAGTATACTCAGAATTCATTTGTCATAATTTGTAAAATAATTATTAACCATTTAATGCATCACTAAGAGAGACACTTTTTCCTCTGTAGAAAGACATTTTTGGGTTATTTTTTGGGTTTTGGGAATTCCATTAGAAATTTTTTTGGGGTTGTCTAGTTCCCTTTTGACTAGAGGAGCCAGAGATGTTTGTGAGAGATGACTGATTATTAAGCAAACTTATTCTTTGTGCATAGAAGGGAGAATGTATTTATCTGGATTTATTTTGAAACCAGCTTAGATATAGCAAGCGTTTTTTCTTTGTGGGTTTCCAGATGCCCTTTATCATCGTTCTAAGGGTGCTTAAGACTTGCTGCAGATGTTTGGGTTTAATCAGCTTGGCTCCCTTCCCACCATCACGGAACGTGCCACTTCATCTATGGAAACCTGGGTTCTGGTAATCATCCGCCCAGATTTTCCTCAGGTTGGCCAGCAAGGGGCACTAATGCATAGCTTCTCCCTGCCATCCCTCCTGGCAGTGGCAGAGGAGGTGTCTGCAGGCGAGTAATTGGGCTAGAACCAGGAAACTGTGCACTCTCCCAGTCAGATCAGAAACCTGGCTGTAGTGTTTTTGATAGTTTTCAAGGGTATTGATATTTTTAAGATGAGAGAAGAATTCTGATTGGCAGCAAAACAATTCTAAATACAGAACTACTCTGCTTGCAAGCCATAATTCTCCTGTCTAGTCAATACTATTAGGAAACCCGGCAGGATCCTGTCATTACTTTTCGGTGAATGACTACATTTTCTTTCTGTCCCTGAAACATAATGGGCAAGCCACATAACGAGTCCTTAAAAGGATGAACTACTTGATGTTATGGTGACACGCAATTATTACAGAGCCCTACTGGTTGGTCTTTTTATTTTTTTCCCTCTGTCTTTCCTTTAAATTTTGCCTGCCTATTTATTTCCATCGGCTACTAAAGATGACTCTTTCATTGTTTCAAATAAAGGATGCGATCTATATGCTAGGCACTGCTTATGAATAATTCCTTGTCATAATAAGGCATGATGTCCTTCAGAGATTGGCGTGAAGTTACTGGGGCTGTGCAGTATTAGGTAAAAGGCTTTTCTTTTTGCTCTCCCTTTAATTTTAGTTTTTTTTTCTATATGATTAATCACATTACAGCACTGAAACACTAAAGGCGATAGACTCTCTCCAACATGGTTGACGGAGATCTGTTGAGGTTTCAGCACTCAGGAGACAGGAGGACTACAAGTTCAAGGCCAGCCTAAACTACAGACAGAGACGCTGTCTGAAAAAAGCTAAAAAAAGGAAAAAACAAGGGGGTGGGAATGGAGAGAGAGAGAGAGGGAGGGAGGGAGGGAGAGGGAGGGGGGAGAGAGAGGGAGGGAGGAGGAGAGAGAGACAGAGAGAGAAAGAGAGATAGGGAGAGAGAGAAACAGCAAGAGGGAGAGAGAGACAAAGAGAGAGACAGAGAGAGAAAGAGAGAGAGATAGGGAGAGAGAGAAACAGAGCGAGAGGGAGAGAGACAGAGAGAGAGACAGAGAGAGAGACAGAGAGACAGAGAGAGAGAAAGAGAGAGAGATAGGGAGAGAGAGAGAGGGAGAGAGAGAGAAGGAATATTTAGTAGTCCATCAGGCTAAATACAAGCATCCATTATGTTTATTTTTTGGTTATTATTATTATTATTATTTTGTTGTTGTTTGAGACAGGGTTGTCTGTGTGGCCATGGATGTTCTGGAACTATAGACCAGGTAGCCTCAAGCTCAGAGATTTGCCTTCTTCTGCCACCCACAGATTGGGATTAAAGACTTGCACCATCATGCCATGCCTAAATTCTAAAGCAAGGAAATGGGTTTTGGAAGTGTTGTCCACATAATACTATGGAAAAATGCCTATAAAGCTAATTAACCCATATTCTTGTTCAATCACAGGCCAATGCGCAATACTCGAGACCCATTACATTGCTTTAAAAAATGTGTGTGTCATAAATGCATATGCATATTCATGTCTGTATGTGGGGGGGACACATGCGTTCTTAGTTGTATGTGCATGTGTGTACAGAAGCCCGAGGTTGATGTCAGGCATCTTCCATGATCAATCTTCTGTTCATTTACTGAAGGAGGATCTGTTGACTGAACTCAGAGCTCTTCAGTGTGGCTAGTCTAACTAGCCCGATTTCTCTGAGAATGCCATATCTCTACCTTTCAAAGACTGGAATTACAGGCAGTCTGCCATGCCCACCTGACATTGTGGGTTCAGGGAATCTAAACACTGACTCTCAATCTTGCACGACAAGTGATTTCTCTGCTGAGCCATCTTTCCAGCCCTATTACACTGTTTCTAAAAGATAGTTTAAGATTTAGATTATTTTGGACCCTGATTTTGTAGCCTAGGAGAAAGGCTACAATAAAACAGATAACACGGTTCTCCCACCTTCTCGTTTCAGCCCTCTTCCCTCAAATGCAACCCCAAGTTGCAAGCGACTGATTACTGAAGGGCCCTTAAGAATTTATCAGACAAATGATGGATAGCTCAAGTAGAATTTCTAATATTTTTCTCTCTGCTAGCCAAAAGTAGAAATTAGAGGAGGCGGAGGAAAGAATTTTAAGGGTTTGAGGGAAGATACCAAGAGTAAATAAGACAACAGAATAAGCCAGAGGGTATTTGACACCCTAGCTTCTGAACAACCCTCGTGGTATTCTGTTGTAGCTACTTGAAATGACCCTTATACTTGTATATGCCTAGCTATTGGGGACCCACCTCTGCAGCACCCCGTTTTCTCTGATGCAGAGATGGAGTCATAGACCTTTAGTGACAGGAATGGTTAAGTGCATGGCCTCTGGGGACATTTGGGGCTCTGAGAGTTACTCATATACATTGTGAATAATTTCTCTGAATGGCAAAGATGCATTGACTCACTCAGCAAGTGAAATGCCATCGTCTATGAGGTACCACTGAAGACGCATGCACTTGTTCTGAGGATCAGCAGCATTTAGAATGCAGCACGAATAAAGGCCGGTGTCATCAGCAGAGGACCTAATTGCACAGACATTAAACTACATGCTTAGAAAATTACTGAACCTCTTCTTGCCTTAGTTTAACACATGTGCAAATAGTTTCTTAAAATCTCACATGCAGGCTCTCATGAGGTTTAATGACGTAATACATGGAACAGTCCTGGCTCACTGAGTGTTAGTTCTCACGACAGATTTCTCTCTGACAACCTGAAGCTAAATGCTACTATCACTGTTTTGGGGATGAGTCAACCAAGGGTTCAAGGAAGCAAGAAACTCTGTCAAGGTCAAATGGAGGGTAAAGTGCACATTAGTGACTTATCTGACTGGCTCTGTTGGCAGGATATCTGCTTAGCACCGATGCCCTGGGCTCCATCTCCAGCATCACACAAAACTGGGTGTGGGGGTGCATGTCTGTAATGTGGAGGCAGAGGGTCAAAGGTTTAAGGTTATCTTAAGCTGCATAGTGAGTTCAAGGTCAATCTGGACTGCATGAAATCCAGTCTCAAAAAATAAATGGAAACACCTTTATTTGGGTCTACCTTATCTATCTATCTATCTATCTATCTATCTATCTATCTATCTATCTATCTATCTATCAATCTATCATCTACTTACCTACCTACCTACCTATCTATTATGTTAGTTTTATTTTGATTTAACTTCATTCCCCCATGGTATGTGATGAGGGATAGATGATAGATAGATAGATAGATAGATAGATAGATAGATAGATAGATAGATAGATAGATGATAGATAGATAGTTTTGGTTGGAGACAGAGGGAGACAGGGAGAAATGCAAACATTTATACACCCCCCCACACACACACTCTGTCTCACAGACATACATATGTATGTGTATACATATGTATATATGTACTAGGGACAAGAAGATGCCTCAAAGCTTAATTCTTATTTTTTTTCAAACTGAAAACCAAAACTCACTGCATCCCATTATCTTTAATATTACCTTTGAAAGAAAAATATCTCTAGTTACAGTTATGATGGCAGTTCTGTACCTTGTCATAGTAGAAAAAAATATAAACCAAAACAATAGCGACCACCAAGGATACTGGCCATAGGATAATTAACTGCTGAAAATTAATAGTACATCAAAATCAGCACTGGTTTCTGTCAGAGCAACCCTGGGCCCAGGTGTGTTGGTGACAGTTGGGGGGTGGGCTTAAGGAGAGAATATCTGCCCGCCCCGTCCTCTGACCACGTTTTAACTGTAGCCTGGAGACAAACCGCGCTTGCGCACTCTAATGTCGAGCCCCGATTTGACTAGCGGCATCTGTAGTTTAGTGGTTATCATATTTACCTCTTCGACAGAGCCAAGTGTGGGAGGGGAAAAGCCAGGAACTGTGCTGGGAAAGGAGATTTAGTGCTGTTTGCTTTCATAAGCGGACAGGAAGTTATCAGGCCGGCAGAGTCTAAAATTCTAACCCTCCAGAGCCTTGCATGTTTCCTCTTCGCAAGCAGCTGTTTCTCTTGGGAAGGCTTCTGGCAACCAACTGAGTTGAACACGGGGTACTGGAATCTGGCAACCAACTGAATTGAACACGGGGTACTGGAATCTGGGCTTGAAAGAGGAATGCTGAGAGACAGCTTGCAACACACACACACACACACACACACACACACACACACACACACACACACCACACCCCAGAACTGGTGAGCAGCTAACTGACAGTCTTCTGCCTTCTGGTCAGGCAAAACAAGAATCCACTCTGTCATATGGCGTGACCTTTCTCTTATTTTGCCCCTACCCCTATCTCCGCAGGGAAGCATGCTTGGGGAGGGGGGCTCATGAACAGGAGTGCAGCTGTGATCCAGCTGCCTTGGGACAGCAGCCACCAGACACAGCATTCGCGGAACAACATCAGCTCCTACGGCAGTCACAGCTTCATCTGGAGTCATCCACATTCGCTCCTGAAGACATCGCGGGCCAACAGTGGACCGTGAGCGTGTCTTGTTCATTCTGCACCATAGTTGGATCCTGTAAGCGGTCCCTTCACACCTACGCACACTTGCCCACTCAATATTATTATTGTAATAATCAGTAAAATAATTTGCTGCCGCTCTGTTCATCCATCCCGATATAGACACAGTTATTTTGATAGGGTTTGCATGAGAGGTCATGGGAAAGGCTATGCCCTGTGAATCAAGACAGCTTCCCTGCAGGGTAGGAAGTTTTTCTCTAGTGTCAAACGGGCGGGCAAAATGTGCTTTTGAGGACTAGAACCAGAAAGATGTGGGTGGTTATGTCCAGGCTTTCAGGAGTCTAACTAAGCATGCTCTCTTACTCTATTACTTCTGGACGAGGGGGAGAATGGTCTCCCCTAATGATGCTGTGGGTGCAGAATCAGAGCTGGGAAGGGAGGAGGAGACAAGCTCTGAGAGGAGCACAGAGTTCATAGCCATATGAGATCCTCTCTCCTTTATTGAGCCCTCCTCGAAGTGTTCCGGCCTTATCTCAGAGAATTTTCAGGATTCCGAGAATGATCTCAGGTTAGCAACTGAGAAGGTGGTTAGAGGGAGGAGGGTCTTCCGAGGCTGGTGTGAGTCCACAGGTCTCCATGTGACCATGTGGCAAGTTTCCCTGCATGGCCCTGTTTGGAAAACTGCGTGCAAGCTAACTCTAACGAGCTGGCTTTCTTCTCTCATTTTTCTAAAGGTCGTCAGTCATTCACCTCCACAGGCTTCAAAGGGACTGGTGGGTGACAAAGCTCAGCAGTGGCTCCCATGGTTGGAGAGCTGACTTCAGAGCCAGCCCTCAAGCAGGATTCCAACCGACCTAGGCACAGCCAGTTCCAGCTCTCCCGTTCCATCTGCCAATTGCAACATCCTGTTTTAACAGGGTGGCCAACATATGGGGGTCATACCATTAATAAGGCTAAAAATAACATGTATCATTGCATACCAAGTGCCAATAGACCAGAGAACTTGGATTTCTATAGCATATAGCTCCAGTTCATTGCCCTTAAGGAAGAAATGATTTTCCTTTTTTGGCGTGAGTTCATCAGTGAGAAAAAAGCTCTAGCAAAAAACTGTGTCAAACTGTAGATGAACCAATGACATATGGGACTTTAAAGTGTGCATAAAATTTCTACAGAGATAGATAGATAGATAGATAGATAGATAGATAGATAGACAGATAGATAGATAGAGAGCAAAATGCAGTATACTTTTTTCAGTGGTAGCTCCCCTTTTGTAGGGAGCATTAATAAGATATTGAGGCCATCTTTGAGACTGTAAATCACCTTACCAATGAGAAGACAAGCCTCTGAAAATCAAAACCAAACCAAACCAAAACACAAAACCCCACTAAGACATGAGGGACAAACGAACGGGATTTGGAATGGATGCACCCTCACATTTTATCTGACCTTGAGAAAGACTGAGCCCTAGCAACTGAAGTCTTTGTTGTTAGCAGAGAGCTTCTGAAATTGCTTGGGCATGAAAGTGTTCCCAGGCGAATTCCATGCTCCCAAAACAGGGAGTCCAAAGACAATTGAGTCTCAGAGGCTATCCTGCCAAGAAAAAAAAAAAAAAAAGAGGGAACTCTGCCTTTTTGGCTTCCCCAAAGAGAGTGTCCCTCCAGGTTCCCACACACTGAAGAAGTCATTCACATATTTTCCCACCCTTTCTGGTCCCTTTGAATCATAAGGACCTTATTTTAGTTAGTTATTTGCAAAATGAAAATGGTCTCTTAAAATCAGGCCAAAGACTACTTTTTTTGGTTAAAAAAAAGAAGTCTAATAAAAATAGCATGATGTAAGATTGTATGAGTGCAAACATGGGATACAATTATGCATAGAAAGAAGACTGACAGTTTGTGTATATGTGCATATATACACACACATATATATATGTATATATATACTGGCTGTCTAGTAGAATAAAATACGCATGTTTTTCTATAGCAAGGACACTTTCTTTTTTCTTTTTTAAAAAAGATTTATTTATTTATTATGTATAGTGTTCTGCCTGCATGCATACCTGCACCCCATAAGAGGGCACCAGATCTCATTTTAGGTGGTAGTGAGCCATCATGTGGTCGCTGGGAATTGAACTCAGGACCTCCAGAAAAACAGTCAGTGCTCTTAACTGCTGAGCCATCTCTCCAGCCCAACAAGGATGCTTTCTTTGGAACATAAAGCAACTTGGTGCTGAGGTGATAGCTCAGTTGATAAAATGCTCTCTTTATGTCTCTCAAACATGAAGACTGGAGCTGTACCCCCAGAATCCATGCAAAACAGGTGGGAGAGGTAGTGCGGACTTGTAATTCCAGTGATGGAGAGCTGAGTACCTGGTGTCTCTGAGGCTCGCTGGCCAGGAAGAGTGAGAGACCTTCTCTCAAAAAACAAAGGGGCTGGAGAGATGGCTCAGTGGTTAAGAGCACTGCCTGCTCTTCCAAAGGTTCTGAGTTCAATTCCTAGCAACCACATGGTGGATCACAATCATCTGTAATGAGATCTGTTGCCCTCTTCTGGCCTGCAAGCATATATGCAGGCAGAACACTGTATACATAATAAACAAATAAATCTTTTAAAAAAAACAAAGTGGATGGTAGAATGAGGAATATCACCCAGGGTTGACCTCTAGACTACACACACACACACACATACACACACACACACACACACACCTGTACATAAATTATATAAATATAGCATATTTCACAATCCATGAAAAAGAAAATTATAAGAAGGTTTAAGGAAGTAATCAGCCCACATAGGAGAAGCTCATGTTCTTCATCTTTAACCAAATCTTCAGCTCATAAAAGCAATACCTAAACATGTATTTGAATACTTGTGAGCTGGCAATGGCGAGATTATTACCTATATATTATCTAATGCAGTAGTTCTCAGTCTTCTTAACTCTGCGACCCTTTAAAGTTCCTCATGCTGTGGTCACGCCCAACCATAAAATTATATTCATTGCTACTTCATAACTAATTTTGCTACTGTTATGAATTCTAATGTAAATACTTTTGGCAATAAAGGTCTGCCAAAGGATTTGAGACCCATAGGCTGAGGACCACTGATCTAGTGAAATCCTTACAGCAGTTATGCATGGTAGACACTGGACTTAGACCAAGCCCAGATGTAAAGGCTGAGGTGTGAGGAGGCCAAGTCAAGTTTTCAAGGCCAGAGATTTGAACCCTGGCTGTGTGGCTCCAGCACTCCACCCTGTGAACTAAGCTTGCCTGCTTTAGGAGCTGTACAATCCTGTAGCTTCCTCCCTCTGTGATGACTGATAAGCATTTTAAACTCTCTGTTTAAATATTTATGCAGAATATAAATATGTACCCTGAGACTTTACAATGGGCATAGCCCTATAGATTTCTTACATGTAACTTAAAGGGTTTATAAATTTCAAGTCTTAGAAGTAGGAGGAGATGCCGTTTGACGGGTCATTTTCATTTCCAAGCATGTATTTTAGGAAAATTCTAGAAGTGCACCCTCAAATTTGTGATAGCATCATTTGTCCGTGTCTGCTTGCTCAGACACTTGGTCTGGGAGGGGTCTCCCTGTGGATGTGATCATCAGCTCTTTATCTAGGTTAAGCGATTTGTTCAGCGTCCGACACATAGTTAAAGGCATGGCCGGGATGACAGGCAGCTCTCCGTTCCCATTTCTGCGCTCTTCTGATTATTTTTCCATCTTAAGGCCAGGAGGAGATAGCAATAATCTTTAATAGAGCGATGGAATTTCAAAGAACCCAGAATCTGACGGCTCTAATTCCAGTGGGTATTTCTCTCCCCGAGATGGGCTTTAAATATTTTACAGACCTCTTTTTTTAGAGCTTCCCCTGAATAGGTCTCTGGATGCTTTGAAATGTTTCATTTGTAAGAGGGAGAAAGAAAAAAACATAACTAAAGAGACGGTGACTGGGAAGGTAAACCAATCACGTGGGGGAACAAAATCCGCCTTGGAGTTTGAAGCAGATAACCTCTTCCGACCCCAGCTGAAGGATACCACCCCAGGCCCCAAATTATTAACTGTGCCTTTTCTTTCTCTTTGAAGAATATCTCTTCCACTTATTAGCTCAGCGCAGATCGGGTGACAGTAAAGCCAACTGGGGATTAAACTAAGAACAACTCTTCCCCCGTCTGTTGGGTTGTGAAATCTTCAGCTCCGAGCTGGCCAACACTGTGAGCTTCCTTGGCCCACAGAGGCGCCACACAGTACATGCAGCGCAAGGAGCCCCTTGCAGCCTGGGTGTGGGAAAGAATGCCTAAAACTCGGGGAGGCAGCCCAGATGCCGAACACTTGATCTTCTTTGGCCAGAGAGCCAGCTACAAGATCCTGGGTTCCATCGCTGTTATTTATTAATGTAAGGGGAAAATAATGACTTAATTGTAAGCCAATGACTTCACCCTAATACCATGTTCTAATCGTTTCTAAAGAAAGCTGCCTATTTTTCTGTCCCTGCCAACTTGCAAATGAAACAGATGACATTGGAACATGATTATATTCATTAGCAATTATTCCGTGAAAACAGGGAGGACTTGAATTTATCCTTCACATAACCTAGATAACGAAAACTGCCCTGCAATCTTGGGGCCAAATGTCAACATATGCTATACCATGTGGGGAGCATTCCCAGACCCACTCCATGTGTATCCAAGTGCTCCCCTACTTCAGTGAAACCCTGGTTCAGCCTCAAAGGAAAAACGCAATAGACTCACCCTGGCTTTGGGTCATAGGAATTTCATGAGAACCCTTGAATGATGTGTCTCTGGTTCAGCTCTGGTGTTGGCATCTTGAGAAGGTCATACAGAGGCAGAGTGGGGGCTGATGCGTGAGCACTGGTTAAGAGCTGACACCTGTCGCCTCCCATCTGGCACGTACGTGTGCACTCACGTGTGACTCAAGGCAGGGAAGTGTGTACTGGATATCAAGTTATTCCCTACGCATCTTATCTGGGAGGAAGAATAAGTGAGGTTGGTCTTTGCAAGTGGGATGAAGACGGAAAAATCACTCTGAGAGAATAACATTTCCTAGTGTCATTTATGTAAGTGTGGGGGGATATGTTTGTGGATGCACGTTGAATTAGTAATTTTTCTATTGCTGTGATAAAGCACCTTGACCAAGGCTACTTATGGAAAGGATGTTTATTTGCGCTTATGGTTCACAGGAGATAAGAGTCCATCACTGTCACAAGTGAGAAGTGTGGTGGCAGGCAAGCACTGAAACTGGGAGAGCTAGCTGAAAGCTCACATGTTGAACATCAAGCATCAGAAGGAGAGAGTGGTGCACAGCTTTGGAAACCTCAAAGTCCAACCGCAATGACATTATTTCCTCCAGCAGGGTCATAGCTTCCAAACCTACTCCGACAGCACCACCAACTGGGGACAAAGTATCCAAAAAGCCCATGATTATGGGGATATGTCATTCAAATCACCAGGTGTGTGTGTGTGTGTGTGTGTGTGTGTGTGTGTGTGTGTGTGTGTGTATGCGTGCCTGGTGAGGCCAGAGAACAACTTTGAGTATTGTTCCTCAAATATCATCTATCTGGTTGTCTTTTGAAATAAGATTTTTCACTGGTTTAGAACCCGGCAAGTCTGTGAGCTTGGTTGGCCAACAAGCCCTGGGGACCAGACAGTGCCGCAATTACAAGCCACTGTGCCAGCTTTTAGATGTGGGTTCCGGGGTATTTGAATTGAGGTGCGTGTGTGTGTGTTTGTGTGTGTGTGTGTGTGTGTGTGTGTGTGTGTGTGTAGTGTGCGTGCACAGTGTTTGAGAGCTGGTGGCCGTGGCACATCTGTGGACGCCACAAGCCAATGTTGTGCAGTTGTTTTGCTTTCTGTCTCTATGTAGCGTCATGGACGGAAGTCCCATCACCAGACCTGCCCAGCAAGCTCCTTTACCGCTGAAGTCATCTCATCACTCTCGAAATTCTTTTCCCGCACTATCGTGAGCTGATCTCCACATCAGAGCCCAGAGATTATTAGTGAGGTCCCACTTTTGTAGATGAAAGAGCTAAGAAGATAGAAGATACGCGGGGACAGTGATCTGCTTGAGGTTCATTGGCAAGTCTGAGCAGGACTCAGACGAGAATGACTATCAGCTGCTGCCCAGAAGGGAAGAGGACAGATCCTGAGAAGAACGAGGAGCTGGTCGTTGTCAGCTTCCTTTCCACAGTGTTCCAGCTGGCGAGGCGCCTTCTGGTCCCATGTGCTGGGTCACAGCAGCGCACTGGACTGGGTCCATGTGAGAAAGCCAGTCTTTGCTACCACTCCCTCTGGCAAAACACCGAGGCCATACCACAGTTAAAGTGTCTTGGGATACTATATTCCTGACAGGACCACAATAGGGATGCTATTGTTTGCTTTAGGAAATGTCAATACACCCAATTATTTAGCCATCATGACTTCCTACAGAAGAAGCCATATATATGCCTTATATACTAACAAGTTTGTTCCTTAGACAAATATACTTAGGATTGTCAAGTCCATGGCTTGGTGCAAAGCCCACTTAAACAGGACCCAGTGACAAGAGCAGCCACAAGTGGAAATTCTTGTTCTCATTACAACTCAGGTTGGAATTTAATTGCCTTTAATGAACATTATTAAATGATGGGTCCTTTAAAAGGGGGCAATGGGCCTTCATGGGTGTTACCAAAGCTTGCTGATAGAATGATATTATGATACTATTATAGAAATGTGAGTTCAGTCCAGTTTGCTTTTCTCTCCTGTCATGTCTGCCTTCTGAAAGGTGAAGATTCAGGCTTACTCCCTACTGGAGAATGTGAAAGGTGTCGTGTTGGAAGAAGAGACCAGACTCATTAGACACAAAACCTTCTGTCGCATTGACTCCCCAGACCCAAGAACTATGAGTTAATCAATTCGCTTCCTTTAAAAGCTACCAAATCTGTGGCTCTGTCTTGTAGCCACACAAAGCAGACTAAGGCACATGTGTAGGTTAAGTCTAATGTCCCTAGTGGAAGCAGCCACATGGCTTGACAAACTCTAGGCCAGTGAAGTAGTGGGTGATGACAGATTCACAGTTTTTGTCTCTGCTTCTATCTGACCTCCACCCCCTCCAGCTTCCTGCCTGTTGGTTTGGTTATGGAATGGTACCCTTTCCTAGAGTGACTTATACAACTATTTTTAGCAGACTTACTGATTTTTCTCCAACTGACTCGGCATGTAGGCAGAGTTCATAGGAGAGGTGTATTAGTCAGCTCTCTGATAAGGCATCTGAGATGCATGACTTGGAAGCAATATTTATTTTGGCTCATGGTCTCAGGGGTTTCAGTCTCTGACTGGCTAGCTCCATTGTGGGCCTTTGTGAGGTGGGCCTTTGTGAGGTGGAACACCACAGCAAGAAAGGCAGTGTAGACTAAAGATGTTCACCATGTGGCAGCCAGGAAGCAGGGAGACACAGAGCGAGTTGCTGGGGAAGGGAGACAGAAAGGAAGGGAGAGGGGCAGGAAGGATGAGAGACAGAGGCAGGAAGGGAGGGAACATGGACTTCCAGACAAGCTATACTCTTTAAAGTCTTACTTCCCTGAATCAGACCCTACCTCCTAATAGCCAATTCATCTAAGATATCTGAGATATTGTCGAGGCTAATCCATTGTTCAGTTCATTTGCTCATGATTAATTCACCTCTCACTTGCACCAACCGGTGGGGACCATGCCTTCAACACATGATTCTTGGGGAAACATTTTATAGATAAATCACAACAATAAAACATGTATAGCTGTGATAAGAGGGTAGAGTGGATGTATTAAATATTTATTGAAAACGCCCTATAGGTCAGGGGTACTTTTCTAGTTTTGGAAATAGGCCAAGCAAAACTCACAAACGTCTCTTCTCTCACATACGCCTTCCTGAATTAGGAATGGGGTGGGTAAGATAACACCCAAATAACTGGAAAGTTCTATATATGAGCTTTCAGAGGTGATAAGGACCATGGAGTGGAAGTAGAAATAGGGTAAGGGAAGGGGAGCTCTGAAGTGGGAAGTTGATGAATGAAACTTTTTAAAAAAGTCATAAGAGGAATCTCAATGAACCAGGAAACATTTGAACAAAACCCGTGAGAAGCCGGGCGGTGGTGACACACGCCTTTAATCCCAGCACTCGGGAGGCAGAGGCAGGCGGATCTCTGAGTTCGAGGCCAGCCTGGTCTACAAGAGCCAGTTCCAGGACAGGCTCTAGAAACTACAGGGAAACCCTGTCTCGAAAAACCAAAAAAAAAAAAAAAAAAAAAAAAAAACCCGTGAGAAAAATGTAGCAAGCAGAGATCCATCTCAAGTAGACCATTCTAAGCACAGCGCCAAGCACCACTCTGAGCTTGAGTCACCTTGAAGCTCAGTTTTAACATGTTCCATTCTCATAGTAGGCTATTAAATTACATACACTGAAATTGTGTTGTGAGCCACGTGTAGGGGGAGACATGACCAGCCTGTCATGAGACACAATCATTCTAGAAAGCACAAAGAGGTTGGAAAGAATAGGGAGAAGCCTGGAAATGGGGGGCCAGGCATTCTAGTATAAAATAGTTATTTAGCGTGTGCTATGTCATATAAAAAACAGATGGAATGATTAAATGTATGATGGAACAGACAGTAATGTTACCTTAGAATTGTCTAGAAATACCAAGTTATAAGTGTTGATTTTACTCTTTCTGACGTATAGCTGGACCATCTCCATATTAACTGTCTACTGGTAAGCCTTGATATGATCTTGTGTTGTCTTCACTTGAACTGTGTAAAAATGTAGATACATACTTTGTCCAGCAAGCTAATTGGCCAGAGACCCCTGTCCTTGTCTTTCTCTTCTAGAACAAATACATGTCATTGGTTCAGAACATGAACTTTCTTGTGTGGATCCCATTGCTTAAACCCTGCTTCCATAGCTGTACCAGCAGTACGCAGTGAGGGAACACAGGGCATGCCAGCCTAGAACTCAGGAGCCGAGCCTGCTCGTACCCCTCTCCTCGTGACCTGACCCAGCCATTTTAAACTGGCTTTTCTCTGTGTTTTAAAGTAAATGAACAAAGAGTGTGACCCCAGCATCTTGGTCTGGTTTGTGTACTTCGATGTGGTCTGGTTCCCTGTCCTCTGGTATAGTCTGGGACAGGTTCCTGCTTTCTGGCATTTTCTGTCCTTACCCTTTGTGTGTGAGTACAAAGCTCAAGGCGCTATGAGGTTCTCAAGAGTCCTCGTGTTCGTTTCTTATGTTATAAATCCTGTGGGTGTAGTAAGAAGGCATGGCAATTGATAGACTCAACAGGAAGGAGTTAGCCTGAAACATGAAAAGAAGAACCCTAACTTACACTGTCCGTACAAGCACCTTTGCATTTATCGTGAGTGGCATTTCAAAGCACCCACCTATAAACTTAACGGAGAAATTCTAGAGATATGGCATAACTAGCCACGTGGGAAAAATTGAAGGCCCATTTGGGATGGATAGGAGAGCTTGGCATGGACCCATGAGTATCACATGCCTTCATCTGCTATTATCTCCTGCACACAATTACTAGAAACATGTTTATACTGGTCCCTTTGAATAAGTGGGTGAAATATAAGGAGGTGCGGGCCTGACTCATCAGACTGTGAGTCAACCATACAGCCACTGAGTATGTTATTATAGCCTGGAAATTGCTGAGTTTATGTACAATTTAGACCAAGCACAGATACACATTTTCAAAATTACACACTTTCTAATCAGTTTTACCATGTTCTATGGAAAGTAATCAGGACGAAAAAAAAAAACCAAGAGTATTAGTTAGCCTTTCAGAATTGAGTAGGTCAAAAAGGTTAATAGTGGGATACAGTATTCAGAAATACCTTTTGATTAGAGATATTTATTTTTCTGATTTTGTCTCTTTTTTCCCCCATGAGTTGATTACATCTCACCCGATTAAGGCGTGTGGCCATGTAAGGTCAGCAATCAGGGTCTATTAATTTTCATACAGCACACCCTAGGGTATTTCAGATGTCAGGAATAAGGTCCTTCAGCATCTCACTTGCCTTTGATTTAGCTTCAGACCCAATACCCTATCCTCACCTTTTCTTCTAGTTAAATTAACCCTTTATACCCAGACAAGTCCATAGTCAGGGACAGAACCCTGCCCAACCTAGCTAGGTGTCTTACAGAGACCTCAGCAGGAGAAGCCAAATGTAAACATTCAGCCATAAAGCCACCTCCCCAAATGGCACAGTTCGATCTTGTGAAACACTTGAAGTAATTAAAGCAATTTTCATTAGTTTTTCAGCTAAGGTAGTTTTAGAGACAGTAACTCAATACACACGTTAGTAGCAGTGAGAATCCCTCGACTTGACTATGCCTTAAAATTAAAGTTTGAGTCTTACAGCTAAGTGGTCCTTGCTTGTGAAACAGATCACTTTCTCTGTTTCTCTTTTTTGAATTCTATTTAGTTTCTAGCAGATGGATACATAGAGGGGGCAGTTTGAGAGTTTTTGATTATTATATAATCTCTTGCTTAATGCTGTTATGTCTTTCTTTCTTGTAACTAGCCAGCACCATGAAGGCAGTTGGTAATTTTATTTCTTTACCTGCCGCACTGGGGATGGATCCCAGGGCCTAAGTGTGCCCCAGGCAACTGCTCCCATATCTATTGACCTACATCCCAACCCTCTTTGTACCTTTGTCCTCCCTTAGGCATGGTCTCACTAAGCTATCCAGACTGGCATCAAGAGGAATTGATTCTTGTCCCTCCCGACATGATCAATGATTGACACACAGAGCATATATAACATGTATTTTCAGAAGATGTGGGAGTCTGTTGGGGTGGATAGAAAAGTAAAAGAAGGAAGGAGAAAAGGGGGGCTGGTTGGTTGCAGGGTCTGACTTCCTGGACAGTGTTCCTACCTCATATCTCATGAGTCTGAGGCTAAGATAATGGAGTGACAGTTCCCATTCCTTATCAGAGTTACAATCATCAGTGCAACTCTGGAATGTCCTCACATCCTTCCTAACCATTGGGCCAACAGACCTTGGCTTGAATCTTCAAGAAACGAGCAGACCAGAGTGCACGAAAATCTGATCTATATATGAACAAAATTTCCTTTTATATGGAACTGGGACTCCCTGCTCAGTCATTGAAACCATTTGGGGCAATAAGGAGTTCATTTTCCACATTAGGGGAGCATTTAAGGTTATCAATTCATTTCTCATGCTCCACTTTTATATGTCACCGTACAGATTAAATATCTCAAAGTTCTGTAATCTTTCTCCTAACAATCTCTGGCTCCAATCTGCTTTATGAGTATCCCATTTAAAGCTCCTGTCATACATTAAGCATGAAAACCCATGGTCTCAGAATAGGCAAATCAATTATGATAAAGAAGGGTTTCTAAAACGCGATACAAAACTACAGTAATCAAACTAGTGTGGCACTGGCTTAAGAATAGACTTACTGGGGGCAGTGAGATGTACACAAGAAAGTGTGAAGACAGCCCACAGAACAGGTGAAAACTAGGAATCATAATCAGCTATGGGACTTACAGAATATGTAAAAAAAAAAAAACTCCTAAAAAGAACAAGAAAAGGAGACTATTTCTGGAGTGTTCGGAACAGGCAAATCTACAGAAGTGAAAGTATGTTAGGGCTTAGACTCAAGTTGATAGGGAATGGCTGCTAATGGCAACACGATCTCTTCGGGCATGATATTCATGTTCTAATGTTAGACTGCAGTGATGCTGATGTGACTACCTTTGACCCCATGAATTTGTCCACTATTTAAATAACATCTCAATGATTCTCTTTAACATGTGATGTCCAATTCACACCAGGTTTGTTGTTATAATCTTATCAGAATTTTCTCACTGGACCTATTTGTTATCCTGAGAGGCTTATATTTTAAGAAAAAGACTTATTTTATTTTTTACTTGTGTGTGTGCCTTGTGTGTGTGTGTGTGTGTGTGTGTGTGTGTGTGTGTGTGTATGCATGTGTATGTGGGTACCCACGGAGTCCAGAGGAGGGCATTGGCTCCTCTGGAACGGGAGCCACAGTTATGAGTCACCCAATGTGGGTGCCTCTGCTAGAGCAGTGTGTGCTCTTGTGACCACGAGGTATCTCTCCAGCCTCTGAAGACCTAGAGACCTACACTTGCTTATTTATTTATATCTCTCTTGCATTCATATATTCACTTCTACCATAAGCTGTATCTCCCCAAGGACCAGAATCATTCTTTTTTTTTTTTTTTTTTTTTTTTGGTTTTTCGAGACAGGGTTTCTCTGCAGCTTTTTTAGAGCCTGTCCTGGAACTAGCTCTTGTAGACCAGGCTGGCCTCGAACTCACAGAGATCTGCCTGCCTCTGCCTCCCGAGTGCTGGGATTAAAGGCGTGCGCCACCACCGCCCGGCGACCAGAATCATTCTACATCTTTATATCTTCATTTTCTTGTAGAGACGCTTGCTCATTTAAGTTAAAGATGTTAGTGGAAAGAATGTATTTTGGGCCAAATGAATAGTTTGCATTAGGTTTGGGGCAGTCATTTCAAATGTTATATGTTCATCCTCCCAAAATTTCTTTCATGTGGATTGTTAAGTCAGAACAATGTACCTGGTACTTAGGGAATAGGTTTTTTTTAATCTGTTGAATAAAAGTTAAGAGTGTTCCCTTATTTCAAAGGTTTTATCTTGTTGTTGCCCGTTGGTCACTCTGGATAGTGATGACTGATTTTCTTGGATCCTTTTTCTGTTGTCTAAAGTGCTGTCTACTGCTGCTCACTCTGTGTTGCAGTCTTTCTGCAAGATGCCAATCAAACATTGAAGAGGACAGAACTGATGTCAAGGGCTCATGGGACATTAGACATGTACCTGGGCCTCAGCAAACCATTCCTCAACTCAGTTCTGTCCCTCTCCGGAAGTCACCTCCAGAACTCCTTGACCAGATTCAGGGCTACATCTGATGGGCTGTTCTCTGTACCTCCTACTCAATTTTCCACTATATTGGCTTTGTACCGTCCTTGAGGCTGTACCACGTCAGCAGTAGTTCACTTGTGCCAATTGTAATTCGTCACAAGTATGCCTCACTGTTCGTTCTGGGCCAAAATATATGGAAAAGGAGGAGTTGTATTGTCCTTACCACTGTCGCCTCTCTGAAATTTTGGGTGCTTCCTAAGTATTAGATATACTACTAAATAAATTAAATAAATACTAAGTGACAGATAAATAAAATATTCAGTACTATTAAAAGTACTATTAAATCTCAATACTGTCAGGGGATATAGATCTGAAAAAATGCATCCTATATATGCAAATTCTAAACAAATCTTGAAATAGTTCCTATCCAAAAAAAAAAAAAAACCTCTGCTAGACTAAGTACCTTCCCCCAATCTCCTTCAATTATTTATGATACAATTGGCATGGGCATCACAATGAGAGGCTTAGAGTTCAGTGCATGAACCATCTCACCGTTTTCAAACCAGTCCACACTAGCTTGAAACGTTTCCTGCTCTTTTTCTGCCTGATGCTTGAGTACGCTCTGTGCCCTTTTTATGTGTCATGAGGACTCTCACAGGTGCTAGCTTGGGTCTTGGCTTCAGCTGGGCAGGACCAGGCGGTACTCAAACCTCTCTGCTCAGCAGGTCTTCATGGGAAGGTGGGTGGCAACAATTATGAATTTTCCCATGTCAAGGGATGGAACTTAAGGCCCTGTGTATATAAAGATGAGAGTTTACATTGCAAAGAGTTATTTTGAATTATCTGTATTGTTATGTGTGGAATATTCCTTTATACTGTGTGAATGTATGTTACTGTGATTGGTTTAATAATGAAGTGGACTAGCCTATGGGTAGGCAGGTTAGGTGGGAGTACCAAACTAAGAAGACATTGGAAAGGAGGGTGGAGTCTGAGGGTTGCCAGCTATGATGGGGAAGAAGCAGCATGGAAAGTCCATAGATGAGGTAAACGAGCCTTGGGGCAGCACATAGATTAATAGAAATTTAATTTATAAGAGCTAGTTAGAAACAAGCCTAAGCTATTGGCTGATCTTTTATAATTAATAAGAAGTCTCCATGTGGTTATTAAGGAGCCAGGGCTCCTGACCAAAAACTCTACCTATAGTTATGTGTCTGGGTATGGATATGTACATGTGTGGGTACGGTGCCCATAGAAACTAGAAAAGGGTGGCATATGCATGCAGCTGGAGTTACAGGTGGTTGTGAGCTGTCACATATGAGTGATGGGAACCAAATCTAGGTCCTCTGCAAGAGCACTATGAGCACTTAACTGCTGAGCCATCTCTCCAGTCCCAGGGTTTACATTTTTTGTTTGTAACTTAAAAGCACATAACATCCTATGTATACTGTGGCTAGAGAAGAATTCCAATGTCCTTATACTCTTCAACATTTGCCTGAGTATTTCCTGAGTGCTACTGTGTTGGAGGCAAAACTCAACAGTTCAAATATAGTTCCTACTGTTAAGGAGTTTACTTTCCAAGGGAAAAGAGAGACAAAGCCCAAACTGATCTAAAAACTGCTCATAAATCTTTTCTGATAGTTACTAAGAAAATGAAACAATATGATGCCTGAATTCCGGGTCCTTTGTTCTAAGGGCTAGAGGGCCCAGTGCCATAGCAGACATTTTGGAATGGGTAGCTCACATTCCAAATCCCACACTCAGAGTTCTACTGGGCATCCACCCAGTCTCTCTCTCAATGGTCTACATGTAAAGTCCCCAGCATGGTGCTATTGAGAGGTGGTGAAATCTTTGAGAGTCAGTCTCTAGAGGGAGGTCTGTCTGAGGAGGTGGGGTGTGCTTCTTTCATGGAGATCGTGGGAACCCTCTCCTGTACTTTCTTGTTTGCATCCTGGCCATGAGGTGAGCAGCTTTACCCCATTTCAAGCTCCCTGCCATGATCCATTGCATCTCCATGGAATTCAGAGCAACAGAGGCAACCTACCATGGAATGAAGGCCCTAAAACTGTGTAACAAAATAAGCCTCCCATGCTCAGCGCCCCAAGCTTTTCTGGGACTACATCTCTCCTATGGAACACAAGAGTCCATCTGAACCCTTGACCATGGCTATGCACAACCTTTTGGTATTGTGACACAGTATTGTCATGTACAAAGTTGATGTTAAATATGCACACAAATCATACACACACATATCACAATTTTGCAGTGGGCCACATTAATAACTATTTAAGGCTGCATGTGGCTTGCAGGCTATGGGTTAAACAGGCAAGCCTTCCTACTCTCCTTGGTTGGCTATCTTAAGCAGAAGCCTATGGCCTAATCTTTGCTGAAAGGACTTTGGTTCTGATAGAGGCATCTTGGAAAGAAGGTGAACTCTGATATCCTGGGTGAGACCCATGTACTCTGACATTATCTTAGAACCAAAAGAAAGCCAGTGTGAGCACAGAGGCTGTGTCACTGAGAAGACATGGAAGGGAACAGAAGAGAAACTATCTTTCTGATGCCACAGCAGAATGGTCCCACTCTGAAGAGGCCACAATTCAAGCCTTTTTATTAGGGTGATATTGTGTTGTTTTTATTTATTTGCTTTTATATTTTATGTTATGTATGTGTGTTTCTGTGATACATGTGTGGGGTGGGTATGAGGTGGGTGCATGCTTGTGAGGCACCAGAGATTTCTCTGCTGTCTTTCTCAGTCCCTGACAGCCTTGGTTTTTGAGATAGGCCTGGGACTTGCCTGTTAGGCTTGGCTGGCTGACGAGCAAGCCTCTGGAACCCACCTGTCTCTACTTGTCCAGTTTTGGTATTACAAGGGTGTACTACCACATCTGGTTACATTTCCTTAAAAAATAAAACAAAATCAAAAGAACTCTCCCAAGCAAATAAACAACAACAACAAGACCCCTACAAGTTTTAGGGATCAAACTCAGGTGTTCGAGCTAGTGTGACAAGTACTTGCCAACTTTGAGCCATCTCCCCAACCTTTGTCCTCACTGTTGAAGCCACCCTATCGGGGGCCACTGTTACCAGCAGCCTAAAGCTCTTTAACAGAGAGAAGTAGATAGAAATGCACATATGTAATGAGTGACTGATTAAATGTATATGGAGGCATAATTACTTCCCTATTCCATTCATGATTGTCACATTTATTTTTACTCCAGGCAAAAGAAATTGTATAATTAGAAAATTTCAGGGTTGAAAATAAAGGTCTGAATTTATTACAATTAAAAAAACCCATCAATTTTATAGTATAGTGTTATGATAGTTACGTAAAAGCTAACAAACTGGCTAACTGCTTAAGACACAATAAGACATCAAATAAAGGAAATTTTTCCCCCAATTCCCTCATTTAATAAAACATCTGATACTGAGTCCAGCCTTTCATTTTTATTAGTGGGCTAAATGGGGAACAGTCATCGCAATCAATTGCCCGTTTATCCCACAGCTCGTTCCCCACAAGCATACATTACGAATGCAGATGAGAGGGGGGAGTGCACACCTTGTCTTGCTGTCTTTTCTTCTAACTATAGTTCCCCTATTGGGTTTATTTTTTAAATAAAATGAAAGCAAAAAAAAAAATTGCTGAGCGATTTCTGTAGGAAATAGCTTTCTCTAAAAATGAAATGCCAATTGTCTTGCAAATATTTTCTGTTTTCCATTTGCAGTGTTCTACTGGCCACTTTGACATCCTCAGAGCTTTATGTTTATAAAGACTTTTTAGATTTTGGAGAAAGTAAAGAGGCAGCGCAGCGGCAAGCTTGGTCGTCATCTAGCAATCCACGCCTTATCTGATGGCTTACTGAACCCAGAGCCTCTCACATGCTGTACCCTGAGCAATACCCCTCCCCCGTTTCTTCAACTTTCATTTTCAAGCATCAATGATAAGAAATTGCATCTATAAAAAAGTAATAATCCAAGTATACGGCTGGTGAGATGACTCAGTGGGTAAAGGCGCTTGCTGCGCAGGCTAACAGCCCAAGTTCAATCCCTGGGACCCACACTGTAGCTGGAGAGACCCGACTTTCTCAAGTTGTTCCCTGACCTCCCCATACATGCGTTCCTACAAATAAATAGGTAAATGCGAAACGTTCAAGTATATATTCTTTATAAATTTATTTTTGGAAGTGCGGTTTCACGTATGATCTGTATATTGCCCTTGGGTACACAGTGATTAACTGAACTCTGTTGTGTGCTGGGCAGGGAACGAAGGTAGGATAATGTTGAAAACGCCTTATTCCGTCTCCAGCCCTCCCAAGACTTCTCGCACACCAAGTAGCGGTTCTGATCTGCTCGCCTTCTAGTTTATTCTATCTCGTTTTGTAACAGATGGCCCCAGTATTGATTCCTGCTGGCTTTCCCCAAACTAAAACGCGGGCTGTAGAGCTCAGACTCAGGTCCGGAGGCTCATGCGGCAAACACTGCAATTACTGAGCCCTTCAAATCCCTCAGCCCTCCACTGCAAATGAGAAACAAACTGTCGCGATCTTTGTGGGGAGCTACATATCTGTTGGGGTGGATGAAGGGAGCTGTGGCGCTACTCCGGGTCACTACACTGGTGACAAAACACAGTTTAGTAACAAGTCAAGGGAAGAACAATTTATGGCGGCTCACAGTTTCAGAAGAATTTCAGTCCGTCCTGGTGGAGAGGGCATGATGGGAACGGCTGCATTCTATGGGAATGTGTGGCAGCCGTTTGTTTACATCATGACCAATCAGAACCAGAGCTAGATGGGACCTTCAAAGGAAGACCCGCCCTTAGTGACCCCACCTCCTAAAGCCTCCTCAACCTTGAAGACAATGCTATAAGACCAGGTTTGTGTATTAAACAGGGAGAGTGTGCCGTCCATTTGAGATTCTAGCCGTCATAGCCACCTAGACACACCCTCGGCCCTTTGAAGGCGACAGTCTCCAACTGTTTTTTTTTTCTTAAAATGATCGACCGGGGTAGGGGAGAAAGCTTGGTTTATAATTATTTAGGAAACATTTTAGCAACATTTTCTCTATGATTGTTGAAAAGAAAAAACATATCCATTTTCCACCTCAAATCTTACTATAGTACATTATGTAGGCGTTGGAAAAACTTTTGGAGAGAGTCAAAAAAAGATAAAAAAAAAAATAAGAAATGATGGTTTGGAGGCTTAAGGCACCCTTAAACACGAAATGTGTTCTGTCTTATCGTATGCATAATTCTATAAGATCTTGGTGCCAGTCAAGTGAAGCAGATTATAGAGATGAGTGACTACAATTCCAGAAAACAATACAGGGTTATTGTAGTTTATTTTTCCGCTTGTGACTAGAATGTTGCATGGGTCCAAAAATTTGAGGAATAAATGTGATAAATCCACACATCAAAATTCATGCCACTTCCTCTGGATTTTGTTATGTTTTAGTCGATAAAGCAGATAAAGTCTACTCTTAGTTTATCTTCTAAAGAATTCTTTTATTTTTAATGATTTAATGTGTGTGGGTACCCAGGGATGCTAGAAGAGGGTGTTGGATCCTCTGGAGCTGTTTATATATCACAAATAGTTAGGTAGCTGCCTGACATGAATACCGGGTATTGAACTCATCCTTGGCACGTGCAGTGTGAGTTCCTAACTGCTGTGCCATCTTCCCAGTCCCCACTTTAAAATTTTAATAAAGAGATAACTTTTACAATTACATTCCACCTTCATCTCATTTCATATTTGCAACCGCCTTACCAATAGAGTAATGAAATTATGCATATTGAAGGATATGGTATAATTCTATGTATCAAATTTAAAATTTGTGACGTGAAGAAACAGATTTCCGAAATAGAGAAGAGACAGTTTAACGATTATAGGTGGAGACATTGCCATATCCAGTGGCTGCTTCTTCCTGGTCCAGCTGAAACCTGGTTCTGACTTCCTCTTGCGGGAGGGACAACCTGACCATGTCAACGATGATAGCCGTATATATGACAGTCACAACTGCACCTTTTCAGACGCAGAGGGACCTTTACCTTAATATCATTAGAACTGTAAGATTTAAAATTTACACAACACTTTGAAATTAAAGCATTTCCTCAAGAATCTAGTACAATGTATAACGTGTATACTCCTAATTATAGTCTCCTGAGGGGATGGATCATCACAGCGCCCACCAATCACATCTGGAAAAGGTGAGAGCCAAAGACTACCCAGCCAATCAGAAGCAAAACTGACATCTCCATCGATCCAACTAGGCTCTGTAATGATTTTTTATTTTAATCTTTTGAAACTGAGGATTTGAACCCTGGGCATCGTACAAGCTAGGCAAGCACCCTGCCACTGAGTACACTGGTCTCACTGGAGTCTATGCCCCTGGGCACAGACTCTGCCCCCTCTTCCCCAGAAACATTCAGTTCTCCGGTCTCTTTTGGGGTGGTTCTCAAGATTGGCCTTTGCTTGTATCAGCCACACCCAGAAGGACCATGCTATTTGGGGGTGAGGATGGTATTTAAAAAGATCTGGTTACCTTTCATCTGAAGATCAGCTTGCCTGAGAGCCGTTATTATCCTCATTAGATAGATAAGGGAATGAGAGCCAAGGGGTCAGTTAAGTGCAAATCAGGCAAAGTTGGGATGGAAAACCTCCAACAGAAGCCCGGGCCTCAGGTCTCTCTGCAAGGGAAGCTGCTGATATCAGGAATCGCTTCCTACACAGATTTGAGAAGGGACTGAAGGTTACCAAAGGGAAAGCATAGGGGGCAGGAGGAGAACTAGGAATAAAACCCTTTGCTTGCGGTAGTCACAGTCAGAAGGTAATGGAGGCAAAGAATTGTGTGTATTTATTACAGTTTCTCTATCTTAGAAGACGCTGCCTTATCTCGTGTGCAGTCACCACCCTGGTGGTGCTAGCATGAACTGGACAAACCAGTTACAGATTCTCCAGGAAGCTGGGCATCTTGCAGGGAGCCAGAGATGGAAGGTGCCATACTTCAGGCTTTAAGGAATAGGCAGTTCTACGGGTCAAGTTGAGTGAAGGAGCCATCCCTTCACAAGGGTGAGGCACACCTGGTTCTTCCTTTTAATTAAAGCAAGAGGGACCCGTTTGGGAAGTATCTTCCTGTTGCTAGGCTGCCAAGCTAAGGGATATGTATTCTATGGGGGGAGGGGAGGGAAATCCATCCTGACTGTTGACTGATCTGTATGAATTCATGACTCTTAAAGAACTCCTCAGGTGTTCTCTGCGGAGGAGTCCGCTCGCTGCTGTGGCCCTGCTGGTGCCGGAGAGAAAATGAAAATCGAGGCGTTCCCACTCTACCAAGAGAGAGCTTGGCTTAGGAAGAGGAAAAAGAGCTCAGTGTGATTTTGAATTCAAGAAGGAAAACCAGCTTTATAAAGGCAAAGATGAATATGTTTCAGTTTGGTTTTATGGCAAGGGGAAAGGGAATGAACGGAGACTAGGAAAAAAGAAAAAGCACAATAAAAAGCGTGGGGATGAGAGGGCTCCATGGCGATGGGCTGGCTGAGTACGCACCATGACTTCATTTTATTCTCCCTGTCCACACGAACGCTGGGGGTGGTGGCATGTACTTGGTATCCAGTCCCAGGGAGGTAGAGATGGAAAGATCCTTGGGATTTGCAGGCCAGCCAGCCAAACCTATGGTGAGCCCCAAATACCAATGAGGGACACTGTCTCAAAAACACCGGGGGGGGGGGGGAGGCTGTTCTTGGAGTTGACATCTGGTCTCCACATGGATGAGCACAAACATGCATGGGCATCTACTACTACTACTACTACTACTACTACTCAAACACACACACGCACGCACGCACGCACACACACACGCATGCACGCACACATGTACACTAACATCATCTACACAAACACCAAAAATGGCTATCCCGGGGAATGTGAAGTGACAGGTTTGGAGAGCCTTGGGAGACAAGACTCTGTGACTTCCAAAGACTCACAAGGACCTTGAACTTCTCCTATCAAACCTCTTACGGTCACCACTGTTTCCACTGCCCTTTGAAATTCTAATTAGCCAATTAATTACTGTTCACAAACACCAAAGCTTACCAAAGGGAAAATTCTGCTCCGGGGTGGTTGCCAGAGCACTGTTATCCTTTGTTGAGCTGAAACCAAACCAGATCAGTCTTGCAGCGACAGGATCCAGGTCGCTTTCCAAAGGAAATGTTTCCAGAAAAACCAAAAACCATATTGCATAAAAATCAGCATTATGATCTGTGCCCCGGGACCTTTACCCTATCGAGGGCTGTATTTCCAGCTTCACTCTCTTCTGTTTCAGATTGCTTCCCTTCCTTGTATTCTGCGACACAAATGGGAGGAGACTCAAGTCCTGCACCAGGCAAACTTCCCCGAGGCTTTGTCATGTTAATGCCAGCCACAAATGAAAGTAAAAATTTTATTTTTAGATTTAACTTTGTAAATTGCCCCCAAAGCAATTTAAAAAAAATCTCCAGCTGATTTATTTAAGGAAAATTTGCTCAGATTTATTGGGTTTGTTAATAAAAAAAAAAGTTAAATGATCTCCCATAGTTTCTGCTGCTATTTATCGATTTTTTTTTCTAATTTAGCGAGTGATTCAATCTGTGGAGAGGCGTGTTGAATGGAATGGATCACGAGTCTAAAAATGACGTGAACATTTAGAAATCATTTCCTAGTCCCAGGAAGCAGCTGTAATAAATGAGAACAGATTAAATTCACATCCCTGGGAAAAAAATGAGGGATGGTATTTTAATGGTGGGCTCCACAGAACTTGTTTATTGGATATAGGATCTATTGACCACTTTGAAGCAGTCAGCTTGTAGAAGGCCTGGCCTTGGCTCTGATGAGTGGAGGGTCCGTCATAATCCATCATGGTAAGCCCCCTATCAGAGACTTCACTTTGAGAAATGACTTCTGCTGCTCCATGGGTAATTCACTCCCGCTTACCCCATCTAACTCCTGAAATGACTGTGACTGCCCCAGGAGGGGACAGAAGAGCGCTGCTATTGTTTGAATCACTGGCATGGTGGCTTGCAACCACCAGGAACTCCCGTTCCAGGGAATCTGATGCCCTCTTCTGGCTCTCAAAGTCATTGCATATATGTGGTGTGCATTATATACATGTGGGCAAACACTCGAATGCCAAAAACAAAAATATTTTTTTTTTAAAAAAAAATAAAAGGTAGGGCCTTTGCAAAATCAACCGTGTGATGGCTTCACCATGACGGATAGCTTCATGCTCGCAGAAGGGCTGGAGGAGGCCAGCTAACGCCTTTGGCTTTCCTCCCCTTCTTCCGCACGACACACAACGCATTGCTATCTTGCCCCTTTGTCTCTTCTGTCATTTGGGGACACAGAGTGCAACATACAACACTTTGGAGAGGAAGTGGGGCCATCAGCAGATGCTGAATCTGTGGGTGCCTGACTTTAGACTTCCCGACATCCAGAATTGGGAGAAATAAACTTCTGTTTCCATATTCCATTTCCGATTTCGCCTTTGTTACGGTTGCCAGTATTGACCCCCTCGCCCGTGTGAATGTGTATGGCATGAGTACGGGTGCGTCCATAGAGAGCAGAAGGGGATATCAGGTGTCCTGTCCCAGCACTCTCATCGGCATTCGGCATGACTTTGAGATGGGGTTTCTCTCTGAAGCTGGACTCCAGTTCCAACCAGCAGGTCCCAGGGATCCTCCTGTCTCCACCCCACACACAGAACATGGCCTGCAAGCATATGTGGATACACTTGGTCTTTCCCCTGGATGCTGTGAATTTGGGCTCAGTCCTCCGACTTGTGCAGCAAGGGCTCGTGCTCGCTCAGGCTCGCTTAGCCTCGCTCAGCCTTCTTTCCAATCCTGACCTCACCATCTCTTTTCCTTGAAATTGCTTAGACCTTTTCAGCACCGTGCACCAGGCAGTGAGAATTCATGGCCATGGCAACCCCCTGTCTTCTTCCGTCCATCTCTCCTCTGACCCTTGACCTAGTTGTCCCTCTTGACCTGCAGCTTTGAGGTAAGTTTTAGATAATGAAGCTCTGCTATGCACTTCCCTTGGTTTATCCTCTCTTCTAACAGCCCCCTTTATACCTCTGATGCCTTTTCTCTTTCATAGCTCACATCTCATTTCTCACTCACAACTTCATAGTATTCAAGCTGCCCTCACTACCTTTCCTAAAGTATGCTCCTGTGTCCATTCCAGAGCGCTGCTGCTCTCTGCCTGCCTTGCAAAGGGAAAGAAAGCTTTGTCAATATTTTTCTGATCCACACATGGCACATATCCACAACACTTCAAGGTGTCCAGGAGAGTAGTAAGCTCACTCTGTGCGATACAAGTCTCCAGAACCTTGTTTCTCTAGGAGCCGGGATGGGAAGAGTTGTTCTGACCTGAAAGCTGGCAGCCATCCCAAACATCTCTGTCCTCTCCCTCCTCTTCACAGGTGTCCTCTTGACCTTATTTTTCACCTGTGACTCATGGCAGGGAGGCTCAAGTGCAGGTTTGACAGCTATGCTCCTCTTCCTTCTCTATGCTAAGCCTTATCTGGATCAAATCCCAGTGTCCAGTTTGCCCTCCCTTGTGGGCTGCACACACTTTTACCCTATCTGTCGTTCCAAAATACAAACATGATAATGGATTTCTCAATCGTTTCAGTGGCTTTTACCAACTCTCAGACTAAAACTGAAACTCTCCAGACAGGTTATGTTACGTCGGCTCTCTTGGTGTCACCTGTTTATGCCTCTATGTTTGTTGCCATCTCCTTCCCGAACCTTTACATTGTTCAAAACAAACTCGCCTCGGTAATATTTGGCTCCTCTATATGGTACCTACAACACTGCACATTCCATCCATCCATCCATCCATCCATCCATCCATCCATCCATCCAACCATCCACTATCTACAGAGCACCAACTACATTCTGGTCACTATTCTATGCACCAAGGAGACATGTATTAAGCAGTCTCAATCAGTCTTTATTCCTTGTATCCAATTCTAAAATGGTAATAGAAAAAAATACAAACTTACAAAGAAGAGACTAAACTAAGGAAATGTCTTTACATGTTTGGAGACGCTTCCGTTAGGGAATGTGGAGTAGGTCAGATGAATGGAGACATGACTAGTGACAAAGTCAGGGTCACACACGAATGGTTCTGGATAGGGGGACTTTAAAGACTCCTGATATGGGGGCAAATGCTTAAGGGATTGTCACAAGCTAGACCAGCCTTCTGAGCACTGAAAGAGAGGTTGGCAGGGAGAAAACCAGGAGGTGATCTGGGGACAAGGCAAGGATTTGAGTTTTAATCTTACTTTGGACTTTCTTTTTATTAAAGACATCAAAGGGTCTTGCTGTGTAGCCAAGGCTGGCCTAGAATTTATGGTCTTCTTGCCTCTTGAATGCTTTAACTATGGGATGCAACCTCATGCACAGTACAGTTCTCATCAGAGCATCATCATCATCATCATCATCATCATCATCATTATTTAAATTACATTTAAAGTGTGTGGGGGAGCACAATGCTTATCTGGAGCTCAGAGACAACTTGTGGTAGAGTCATCTCCTTCCACCACATGGGTCCTGGGGTGTGAACTCAGGTCACCAGCTTGGTGGCATGTGTCTTTGCCTACAGCTTTGATGTCAGCACAGTGCCTGAGACATAGTGAGTCATTTAACTGCTCCGTGAATGAAGGAAGGGAAGGGAAAGGGAACTGTAGGTGAGGTGATCAGGGAACAATTCATGGTAAGAGTGAGATTTGATCTATAACTCAAAAGACGGTAAAATCCCAATGGTGCAGACAGAAGGACAGGGAAGCAAGCCCCTAGCATTTGCAAGTCTGGGGCAGGAAGCCACATGAAACCCATGTACTTCCTGCTAAATATTTTAAAATCGTAAGTCAAACTGCAGACTGCTAAGTGAAGTATGTTCTGTTTTGAGTTACAAGTTAGGCTAACAAACTGTTCCTTCATGGTCTGTGGTTTTACTTTGGTAACTACTCCTCATAGCGCTAGGTTCAGATGTATACTCCTTGGATCCTCACTATTCCGAAATCTGGCTGTGGTCTGTGAGAACCAGCCATGAAGTGAGAAACACCCTCTTCCCTTTGGTAGTGCCAGCTACCTAGCTACCTTGTACTCACTGCAAGGAGTCTTGTAACCAAAAAGTGTGGCTATCTCAGCGGTCTTAGTCACTATTCTATTGCTGCATGACTCATATGGACTTTTGGTCCTGGCTAATTAATCATTCTAGGTTGGAAATACATCAGAAGCCTACTGCATTTTTGTTTGATTTGTATAAGCAGAAAAATTCTCAAGTAAATGGAAGCAAGCATTTATCTGGGGCCTTGATTACTACTTCAGAGGCCTAGTCCAGTATTATCATGACAGGGACCATGGTGGCCTGCAGGGCTCTAGAGCAGTAGCTGAGAGCTACATCTTGAACTGCAGGCAGAGAGAAAGAGAGAGAGAGAGAGAGAGAGAGAGAGAGAGAGAGAGAGAGAGAGAGAGAGAAAGAGAGAGAGAGAGAGAAACAGAGATAGACAGAGATTGGCATGGGCTTTTAAAACCTCAAAGCCTACTCCTAGTGTCTCTCTTCTTAGTCCAACAAGACCACAAACAGCGCCTAATCCTTCGAATCTATCAAAGAGCTCCACTCACTGGTGACTAAGTGGTCAACTCTGTGAGCCTATGGAGCCGTTCTTATTCAAACCACCACATGAGCCTACAAATCTAAGCTCTTTCCCCACCACACAGCCCCCCCCCCCCAAAAAAAAGCTGCAGTTGGCCCACTGGAGCACTCCTGGGCCTGCTGGTTCTCCCCTACAACAGTTGGGTCCTCTAAGCTAGAGAAGGATCAGTGAAATGCAGGGTCTAGAAGGAAGAGTAAGCAACACGTCAAAGGACTAAGGCGAGACTAATGCTTTTGGAGCAAAGGATTCACAAAGGTAAGGTCATAGAGGTGCAAGAATTTGCTGATGAAGAGCTTGACCTTGGATCTATAAGGGCGACAAGAAGGGCTGACACCTCCCAGCAGCGGGAGAGATGGTCTGACACCGATGTGTAGGATGCATGGGAAAACAGCAGGTTAAAAACAAGGAGGGCAAAGTTACTGTACAATTCGAGGCATAGAGTTATGAGAATTGAAAGCAAAGAGAAAGGGAGTCGTAGAAATTCTACACAGTGGGAGTAGTTGATTCAGTGTAGGATTTAATGGAGAAACCGAGCCGAAGATATTTACACAAATCATATCTGGCAGGGCTGTTGGTTTCCTAGTACCCAAAGCCAAGCCTGGTCTGTCATGTCTCCTGTGGTCACAGGTCCTCTAGAGCAGTGGTTCTCAACCGGTGGGTTGTGACCCCAGGATGGGGGTGGACCGACCTTTTCACAGAGGTCGCCTAAGACCATTGGAAAGCGAAGATATTTACGTAACAGTTAAGAACAGTAGCAAAATTACAGTTATGAAATAGCAACAAAAATACTCTCGTGGTTGGGCTCACGACAGCATGAGGCCCTGTATTAAAGGGTGGCAGCATTAGGAAGGTTGAGAAGCACTGCTCTAGAGTTTTCCTCCAGGCCCTTCCACTTTGGTACCGCCCTCCCTGAGGATGCTGCCATCTCCTTTGGGGTTGGAAGGAGGATGTTGTCAAGTTAGTAATGTAGAGACCAGAAGGAAAGCATAAACAACGTTTGTTTGTTCTGCTTTTTGTTTTTGTTTTGTTTTGAGGCAAGCACATTCGTCATGGTCAGGTAAGGTGAAATCTGCCATGGGGCGGCAGAAGAGGTTGCCAGGGCAGTGAAGACTCCAAGCTGCCTGGATTTCAACCCCGTTTTGCCTCCCACCATCTGTGTGAACTGGGCAAGGCGGGGGCAGAACGCCGTCCAAATTCCTGCCGGATTGGGTCTGTTTTCTGTCCAGATAAGAATGCTGGGCAGGAGCAGGAAACTGCTCTCTAAGGTGCCAGCACCAGGCTTGTGCCTGCCGTGCCAGGGAAGCGAAGAGAGAGCTTTTGCCTGTAGAGAGCAGATACTCGCCCACTCATAGGCCCTTGGGATGGCCCTGTCGGGAAAGAATCAGAAATTGAAGGGAATTTCCCACTAAACACTAGGCCTATAGTTGGTGTGACCAAAGAAAAAGAAAAAAAAAAGAAGTTTTATATTTTCCATATTGGAACTTGGCAGAGCAGTCCTTGCTCTTGTTCTGAAGTTACTCGCTTGGGCGGGGCCTCCTTGGGAGCGGCTGTGGTCCCAGCTAGCGAACTCGCCTCTTCCCACTGGTTCCTTTCTCCTCATCCTCCTTCCAGGGTTGCTTGGCAGCTGAGTTTGTTTTTCATCTTAATCACGGCGTACAGTTTCAAGCAGATGTTTTCAGAAGTCCTTGACTTTTAAGCAGAGTGTTTGCAGTGGCCTCTTGACAGTGTCGCCTACACTCAACCCTGAATCTGCCTTGCAAATCAGGGCTTTGAGGGTGCGGGGTGGCCTGGGAACAGAGGTCTTCAGAGCAGCGAGCAAGATCTTTGTTGGCTTTTTGGGGGGGCTGGCGATTCTTAGAGAAGCCCTGGAGGCGTCATAGCATACTGGGTCTGCCTAGCTGTTTCCGGAATGAAACAGACTCCGGGTAGATCCGAGGGCTGGTAGCCGCCATGTGCCATAGCCCCTGTGTGCATTGGGACCCTCCAGCATGTTCTGGCCAGCTGATCGTCGACAGACAAGGTCTTATCATAGGCTACTGTGTAAGGATAAACAATGCTGACTGCAGCGAAGCCGTTTGCTTCAGAGAATGACGCTCAGTTATTAGAGTTATACAGCTAGCCCTTCACATTTGCCAAACAATAGTATCACACCTACTCAAGACTTTGCCTGTTTATTGTGTATGGGAAACATGTGTGCCGTGTTGGTTCTTATTCTACCACGTAGGTTCTGGGGCTTTAACTTAGGTTCAGGTCATCAGGCTTACAAGCTAGTGCCTTTACCCACTGAGCCACGTCTAGAATCCCAAGTCTACGTTTAAAAATCCTATGCTGTCTGGACGGGCTCTGTGGGAGCCTTCTCAGCTTGGTTGATCACCTTCCTGGACCTGGGGGGAGTTGGGAGGACCTTGGTCTTAACATAGAGTAGGGAATCCCTGATGGCTCCTTGGCCTGGAGAGGGAGGGAGGGGGGTATGGGTGGAGGGGAGGGGAGGGAAAGGGGAGGAGGAGGGGAAGAGATGGAAATTTTTAAATATAAAAAAATAAACCATGTAAAAAAATAACATAGAAAGCAAAAAAAAATCCTATGCTGTCAATATTTATTATGACGTTGTTAAGTACAAGGCTCAGACAGGCTAGGTCGAGCAGCTGAAGTCGTACGATGGCCTGGCTGCTGAGTTTTTGTAAGCTGCTGTTCACTGTCAAACTGAGCAGAGGGTGTGTCAGATAAATGCTTCTCAACACAGGACTTCACTTACTTCTCTATGTTAGTTTCCTTAACCACCCTGAGGGAAGCCATGACTGTCTTTGTGGCAGGTCAGAACAAAGGGAGCAGAGCCAGTTCATGGAGTAAATACGCTGTGGAGAAAGGCTGTCTTCTGAGGTTGGCTCCAGGGCTGATTCTGGGGCTATCATCTTGACCTGTTCCCTCTACAGCGGACTCCTACCTTCACTGTCCAGGGCTGAAGTGGCCCAAGGTGGTTGCCTGATAGGAACATCCCAAGGCAGCAGTGAGCTTTCTGGAAGCCATGTGTCCTGACTCCAGTCCATTGTTTTTCTGTTTTTGTTCCTAGTATTATAACAACAGTATCACTTGACACTATAAGTAATCCAATACACTTCACTGTTGTTTCCCCTCTTTAGCCACGAGCCTTATAATAATAAAGTATTCCCAAAATGAATACACACAAGGAAGTGCAGAAGGACAAGTAAACAAGAAACCTGGGCACTTTTTCAAAAGAAAACAAAGTGGCAGGAAAAAAAAAGCTAAAAAGTGGTAAAAGCACATGTGGGAAACTAATACTGCCAATTCCTCCATATCATTCGCGTTCTGGAAAGTTACTGTCCACGGTTACATATTAGAAGGTATTCCTGGTTGGAGGGCTACCAGGGAAACTCTTTTTTTTTCTCATTTTTTTATTAAAGATTTCCATCTCCTTCCCTCCTCCTCCCCCTTCCCTCCCCTCCCTTCCACCCATACCCCCACTCCACCCCTCTCCAAAGACAAAGAGCCATCAGGGTTCCCTTCACTATGTTAAGTCCAAGGTCCTCCCAGCTCCCCCTAAGTCCAGGAAGGTGAGCACCCAAACTGACAAGGCTCACAGTGAGCCCGTCCATGCTGTAGAGTTCATGTTCATTGCCATTGTCCTTGGTTTCTTAGTCCTCCTCCACCGTCAGCCACATTCAGAGAGTCCGGTTTGGTCCCCTGTTCCATCAGTCCCATTCCGACTGGACTTGGTGGTCTCCCGTTAGATCTGTCCCACCGTCTCAATGGATAAAAGCACTCTTTTTAATAGGTGTTTTCTTGCTAGTTCAGCAAGCTAGATACCGAACCAACATTTTAATGCCTTGGAAGAGTCGGGTTTTACGTTTGAACTCAAAACATGGAAGTACAATGGAGGCAACCCCAAATTTATCACCAGTAATGAGATACCCCCTAAGATGTCACTTTCTGTCTGGATTAGTGGCATATGCTGATAATCTAGCTCCTGGAAGTTAGAGCAGAAAGATCCTAAGTTTAAGGCTAGCCTGTCTGAGATTCTGCCTCCTTCCTGCCTCAAAATGTTGCATTCTGTGATGTGACTGAGAATGTCATTATAAAGTGATTAAATATCTTACAATTCCTCCATGAGCAACCATAAGTGAAGACAAGCTAACAAAGAGTCTGAGTGTGTCTTCATGAAGATTGTCCTTCTCTCCTGAGCATTAACCCAAAATGTAAGAACCCTCAATATTGGGTAGTGTTTTTTCTCAGTAGTGGGGCATTGAACCTAATACCTCAGACACACCAGGCAAACACTCTACGAGCAGTAAGGTTTAACTGAATCAAGTTGCAAAAGACCATTTATCTTGATTTAAAACATAGGTTTATCAACTTCTTCTCAGCTTCTTCTTCAACCCCTGACTCAGTGAGATGTCTATTTTGAGATATGATGCATTTCCCAAGAAACCAAGATTTGTGCACATTGGGCAGATGGGGAACTGTATTAATAAGGCTTTCTACTGCTTTCCAGATAGGGTGATTCTCTTCCAGACGTTTATGGGATATCAGCTGGAGCAAGACAGAGTTTAGGGCTCGAAGATACTTGAGGCTGACACCAGCACTTCTTTGAACAGGCAGTCTGCTCTGCTGTTGGCAGGACCCCTCAAGGTCTTCAGTTTGGTTCTCTGTTCTGTGTCTGGGCACGACACAGCATAGCAGAATCCTAGTGGAACCAAGCATCGTTCTGTCAGCCTATCTCTCTGGAATGGTTTGTTATGGAACCAATCTTCTTGAGTCTATCCATGATGAGCACAAACTAGGGCAGGGACGGACCCAGGCTTGATGTGCAGGCAGATCGGAAACACGTGGAGCCTATAGGCTGTGCTATATATAGTACCAAGGAGGTTCTGTTCATAATGGAGGCTGAAAATCTTAGGTGTTGGGCAAAACACTGTGGTCTTTGGAATTACTTGGTGCGAGTGAGAAAGAAACACGAAACATGCAACAAACCCGCTTAGGAGTTTATTAGAGGGGGTGCATACAGGCCTGGGGAATCAGTATGCAGAGAGGGGGGGGGGGAAAGATGGTGTGTCCAGCTTTTTAAAAGCTGCCTAGTGCATGAGCACAGGGAGTTGGCATGACTATGTCATACGCTGATGACACAGATGACAGGCTCATGCATGTGAGCAAGGGTTTAGCTGAGTCATATGTGGATGGAATCATGCATGCGTGCAGGTGGGTCATGTGGGGCCCTTTAACATTCAAGCAATTGCCTGAGGGCTTGTCTGCACATGCATGGCTCTAGAACCCGGAAGTGCAGCCTTATTTGTGGCTGAAAAATTACAGTTGTAGGACAGTTTTTTTTTTTTTCTGTGTGTGTCCTCTCTCACTGCTATCTCAGGATTGGGAGAAACCATAAATACGCCTCCTGGGATATTTTGGAATTCTGTTGAATTAAGTCTCAGAATTGCTGGAGATGGATCTTGCAGATGAATAGAGTTGTCAGGGTCATTTTTGTCCGTAGAAATGATGCTCACAGCGGCAAAGGCATTTTGAACCAGTGGGGTGGGGGAGCTGTGTTCTGTGGATTACCACAATTAGCCTCCAGAACTTTTCTTTAGTGCAATATTATCTTTAATCCCAGAGAAGGAGATTCAGAGAGATGAAGCTGTTTGCTCGAAAGCATCACCTCATCTCCCTAGCATCCCTTTATACAAAAGGTCCAGAGTGTTTGACTGGGGGCTTCACCCCAGCTCCTTACATAAGCTCCCTCCCCTGGGAGTTGCCTCAGTCCAAACTCCACCTCCAAGAAAGCCGGCCAAATGATAACCCCTCCCTAGGGAAGGTAAACACCTCTCCCACAGGCTATTTAAACTGCCCCCCCCCGGAGAATGAACACATGGTCTCTGGGTTTTGCGTGATCTTCCCTTCTCTCTCTTCCCCTCTCCATGTTTCTCTGGGGCCACCCAGGAGCACTCCATTAAACATGGGTGTCATTTAATTTGGTTTAATTCGGTTTGATTGGGATTATTTGTGTTGGTGGAGAGGTTCGTCTTTAAGAATATAGTTAACAGAAGTGATCTATCTATGGTCATGTAATTAAAAAGAATAATGAATTCAAGATCTAAATCCAAGTTGTATTTGCTCCATAGACTAAAGAATTTGCTAAATTTACCTATCACTTAATGTCATATATTAACATGAGACATTGGGGGACATTAGTATGTATGGAGAGATATACAAGTGTGTTGTATAAAAACAACTGCTTTTTTTGGGTCACATCTGAAATGCTTACACCATCAGTTTCTAACAATTATCAAACACAAACCTCAGAAGCAGTCTGGCTCAGTGTCACGAGCCATGGACACCCCTGTCATAGAGAAAGCTAGACAGACTATATGGAGTGACAGAGCTGTCACAAAGGTAATCACGTAAAAAACAGAACCTGCCACCGTCAACTTTTCGAGTTTCTGAGAAGGGGCTGCTTTCCTCAGTGGCTAATGACAAACACCCTCGTTCCCTTCGTCATTTTCACCTCTGTACCCATGGGATCAGGCCATCACAACCATCAAACCAGAGTGATAAAAAGACTAGGAAACATTAAGTTTTCAAAAATAATGGCTTACGAGCCGTGTAAATCAAAAAGAGCGAGGGGTGGGGAGCGGGAAATAAACTAGAAAGTTAAGATGCCAGCTGGAGGTTCTTTACAGCCGGGCCTTGACAGTGGCTTGCAAGTTTTAGTGTTGCTGAAGATGAAATGGAAGCCACGGGAGGAATCTGAAGTCTGAAACACACACAGCCAAATAAAAAACACAAACGCCGGGATTGAACGCAGTTTCAAATGTCATTCCTGTCTCGGGACTGGCCTCTTGGTTGATTATAAAGGGGCAATCGAACAGTGCTTAAAATCTATGTGGACGAATGTCACCCCCCTCTATGTTCTCCAATGCCCTCGCACACACATGCCCGCCCTCCCCCACCTTCGGCCAGGGAATTCCAGGGTCCTGTAGCAATACTATCCAAACTGAATCACCGGATTCCAAGAGCGGATTTGTCACGGCAAAACACAGCTATCCTCTAAAAGCCAAGCGCGGAGAGTCTCAGCTGGGGTCCGTGCATGGAACTCCCTGACACAGAGCGACAAACTTTAGCTGGGGATTTGCATGTGGGCTCCCTTGTAGAAAGGGTTCATTGCTCTCAGAAGAGCCTAGGAAAATCTGAAACTCTGTCAGGGGGTTGAACTCAGATGTCCTCTTGTATCTGTAAAAGATCTTAGGGTCTCAAGGAAATCCCATGTCACTCTGACTCAGCATTTGTTGAATTTTGTGATAGCTGGAGGCTGTAGCTCAGAAGGCTTAAAACAACAACGACAACAACAAACTACACAACAACAACAATAAACTGAACAGCTGCAGAGAGACAAGGAAATCTGTGAGCAGGAGGTGACAAGCATGAAAAATATTGGATTCTCTCTGGAAGTATCTCCATGTTCCTTCCAGGGGCCTCTGCTACCTGCTGTGGGGTCTGCATCGGCACAATTCTTGCCATAGGCAGTTAAGCCTGGTGTAAATGTTTGGGGGTCAAGGTTTGCACTGGTAATTTTCTACAGGTTGTGGGGCTTGGTCAAACCAATTCCCCCATCCCTGACCCCCATCCGTGAGGTGATTCCTGCCTCTGGAAGAGGAACCAAAAGAGGAAGCGAGAGTGCATAATGGGAGGATGAATATAATAGAAATAGATTATATACATGTATGCAAGTGTCATAATGGAAATGTATTATTATGCATAAGCAATATATACTTTAAAAAGCAGGGAAAATACCTCAAAAAGTAATGAAATATAAAACCTCTTCTTACTATTAATTGGCCCAGGGCAAGCCAGAAGGCTTGCTGCCAAGCCTGACCACTTGAGTTCAATCACCCGAACTCACAGGGTAGAAGGGGAGAACCAATTGCAGCAAGTTGTTCTTTGACCTCCACACATGCGCTGTTGCATATGTGCACCCACCCCATCCCTGACAAAAAAAAATGAACGTATAAGATTGATTTACCGGAAACAGAATGTAATACAAATACAAGCAGTGTTTTTAAACCATTTCACGTAAAATGATTAGTAATATTTTATCATGGAATATGCTTTTTTGAATTGAAAGCTTTTTGACCTTTTCCCCCTCATGTATTAGGTGATGAAAACATCTCAACACCTCCATTGGAACCAGCCTAACTGACGTTGCAAAACACTGGGCAAAGTTGTCTTATTTCAAAATAAAAAATATACCATGTCTAAAAACAACAAAGAAAAGATAACTCCTGCCTCTTAAGAATTAGTGAGAGGGCTCGAGAGATGGCTCAGCTGTGGGGTGCACTACCTTGCGACTCACGACGGCCTGCGACTCCAGCTATAAAACTCTCAGGCCTCTGAAGCATGTGCTCGCGCGCGCACACACACACACACACAGACACACATAAGTATATACATTGGTAAATCTTTTAAAAAAAATCCAAGGATAAAATGAGATAGTGCAGAAGTACATGCTTGAAATCCAATCCCCTCTCCAAAACCCCTGGAATCAGTTATTCTTAGATAGTCAGACTCTGGGGGTTCCATAAATATAGAGCTGTCCGGTATGTATGTGCACACGTGTGTCTACATTTAAAGTTTGTTATTTATTTGATTTCTGAAGTCAGCGTACAGAAGGTTTTTGACACGGTCTCTTCACATGATTGTATCATTAGCCTCGTTCTCAGTTGTTCGCTCCCCACACTTCCCTCTTGCACTTGGTTCCCCCAAACCAAACTGGTTCACCTTCTGTTCCAGAGTCTCCCCTCTTCCCTTTACACATAACCTATTACCTCTTTCCCATCTCCCTTGAGATGTCTGCCTTCTCTCTCACGATCCCTCTTCAGTTTCATGTAGCACAGCACACATATACTTTTAAATAAGCCAACACTCATGCATTTAATATTATTAACACCATACATAATCAAATATCTACAATTTTTATAGCAGAACCATATGGATATTCCATGCTTCATAAGAATTCATATGGTTTTACTACATGAAGCAATGAGTCACCATTACAGAGAGATTACACCGATAAGGTCAGGTTTTTGCATCCAAAACATTGCTTTGAATTTGTCTTGACATTTCTGGATTGAAAAAAAAAAAGAAGCAATTACAGATCTCTCCTTTCTCCATATCTGTTGGGTGAAGCCTAATACTTCGTCAATATTGAATTACCAAATCCTGCTTGTCCCCTCATTCCCCTCTGATGGCAGCAGGGCTAGCTTGCCTGATGACTGGACCTGCCACCCTGGGATAGCTCTCACCTTCAAGTTCATCCTGTGCTCTGCTCCACCCTGTCGCCCCTCTCTTCCCGAGGCTCCAGTCAAGGGAGAGCTTCTCTCTTCTCCACTCCGTCCTAAACTCCCAATCCCCTGGCACAGTCCCTCTGGTTCAGAGCCTGTGTGCCGCCTATGATGGCCTCCAGGTTAGTAAAGCTACTTCTACTAGTGTGGCTGGTTCACTGGTGAGAGGAACATTTTTATCTCGGGATGAGAGGGGACATTCCTCAGGCCCGTTCAGGTGTGCCTGAGAGCCACTTCCCAGCAGCTGATGGTGACGCAGCCCAGCCACTCAAGGACAGCACTTCCAGATCCCCTTCCCCATCCCAGACTGCCCCAGAGAAAGAATGTGGGCTGTGGCATTCAATATGACAGCTGAGCGTGACACTTCAGTAAGTGTGGTAACAATCACAACAGATGGCAGCTGTCACCAGCCTCTTGCATTACACTCTACCACCCAAGAAATCTCCAAGGGAATACTGGCTTAGCGACAAAAGCAAGGGACAGTACGCTTAGACTTCTTCCATATGCTCTAACCCCAGGCTCATTACTTGGAAGCTTCTGAGGTCTTATCTATAAAATACAGCCTAGGTCTATCTGTGATTACAGATGTGTGAGATTGCTCACAGAGCCACCCCAGTAAATATGCACCTAGGACCTTTCCCAAAGGCCTTTCTGCCTTGTGGGGGACCTCTGAAGTGTTCCCTCTTTGTGCGCCAGCACAGCGTCAGACCCCTCGCCAACAGCTAATAAACCATTGAATGACTGAGTGGAGTGTATCATTGCTTCTGGGCTCAGTGGCACAGCGTCAGTCCCTCCCCATTCCCATGTCTCTGGTTTGTTGAGATGTTACCAAGGAGATGGTGCTTGATACACAGCTCCAGGTCCCAAAGCCATCCTTTTCCTCCAGTGTGGATAATAGCTACTTTTAATGTGGTTGCCCTAAGCTCAGTAATGTTTTCTATTTTAGTGGAACTTCTAACTCTCTCCCTTTTGTTCTCTTTTGAGAAAGGGTCTCATCTCTAGCTGAGGTTGGCCTCTAAATTCTTAAGTAGCTGAAGATGGCTTTGAACTCCTGATTCTCCTGCCTTTACCTCTTGAGGTCATAGGTGAGCACCACCATGCTGGGTATGGAACCCAGGGTTTTGTGCATGGTAGGCAAGCCTTCCATCAGCTAAGCTACATCTCTGGCAAGAACTTTTAACTACAGAGTAATCTATCTTAATAACTAGGATGAAAAGAGTTACATTTGAAAAGTCTTGATTTAGAGTAAGATTTAAATATCTATTTTTAAGTCAATATTCCCCCCACCCAGCTTCAACTATTGTCAATTAGAGTTTAATTTAATCCTAATATTCCCTGAGTCCAAGCAGATTATCATGACCAAACTAACTCTGAGAGATCTTGGCAGACCCCCACATTCACAAAGGCTTCATTCACACGTATTTTGAGAATGAGGTTGGGTTGGATTTAAAAGCCTGCTCAACAGCTGTCTTGAGCCATTGCCCTCCTGCCTGGCGACAGAGAGAGACCAAGGGCTCTAGCACTTGTTAATGCTATTGTTTTAAATCATTTCCAATTAGTCCCCACTCCTTTATCCCCAAGACACGCATCAGGTACAGGCTTTACCAGTGTGACAAACCACAGCTCTTGGCTGGAGCATTATCACCATATACATCAAGGGGTCCTAATTTTAGAACTTCCTTCCTTCCTTCCTTCCTTCCTTCCTTCCTTCCTTCCTTCCTTCCTTCCTTCCTTCCTTCCTCCTTTTCTTTCTCCTTTCATTTCCCTCCCTCCCTCCCTCCCTCCCTCCCTCCCTCCCTCCCTTCCTTCTCTCCCTCCCTCCTTTTCTTTCTCCTTTCACTTCCCTCCCTCCCTCCCTTCCTCCCTCCCTCCGTCCCTCCCTCCCTCCCTCCCTCCCTCCCTCCCTCCCTCCCTCCCTCCCTCTCTCCTTTCTCCCTTCCTTCCTCCCTTCCTCTCTCTTTCCATGCATATCATATGTATGCGGTATGCATGCTATGGCACACACATGGAGGTCAGGAACAACTTTATGGAGTTTATTTTTTCACTCATCTTTACATTGGTTCTACATTTTGAACTCTGGTTGCCAAGCATGTTCAGCAATTACCTTACCCATGAGCCACCTCTCGCTAGCCTGTGCAATAATTCCTGTTAGTTCTAATTTCCATCAATCTAACGTAGGCTTTCTTGTCAAGGGAGTCTTATTTGGTCTGTGATTGTGTGTGTGTGCATATGGGTGTCCGCTTCTCATCATCTGTGAGACACAGTGGCCCAGTAGAATCCAGAGTTCCTTGACTGGACTAGTCTGGGTACCCAGCTTGCTCTGAGATCCCCTATCCCTTCCTGCAGAGTTTGGGGACCACACGTACCTGGTGTTATGTGGGTGCTTGTGTTCCCGACTTTAGTCCTCACGCTTGCCTAGCAAGCACCTCTGCCAGCTGCGTCGTTTCCCTGCGTTTCACAGGGTTTTGCAGCCCTCTTCACTTTCCTTTCTGTCTTATCCTTATTTTGGCCATTTCTGAAAGAACTACAAGTGTGTGCACGTGTGTGAATATTACATTGTACCATTGTTTTTGTCTACATATGAAAAAACAAGGGCAGCTTCTAAGAATGATTCCTGTGACCAGAATCCAAACAAAAGGGGAACTCAGAGAGGAGAAGGTATGGAAATCACGGGGCATGAGAAGGGAGGCTTCTTCACCATCCAATAGGTGGAATAACAATTGGGTGTCCCTACAGGTATGCGAGGCTCCGGGCTAAAGGGTTTTGTGGAGGCCTCAGACATGGGGAGGTTAGGTGCCGGGCACAGTGACAGTGGGTGAGCACATGAGGAGTCAGTGTGTGGAGCCGCTTCATGTTTAGCCTGTGTGACCCAACTCCATCCAGGACTCAAGAGCACTTGTAAACTCAATTTAGACGAGCAAATGGAAACTGGCTCTGAGTTTCTAGTTTCTGTCTATTCTCTTTTTATGACGTTCAATGTAAGCTCAAAATTCCCCTGGGCCATACAGATGCGACTAGTTCATCTCTTATGCTAACAGTGGTGGTGGTGGTGGTGGTGTGTGTGTGTGTGTGTGTGTGTGTATTTTGTGTGTGATGCATGTGTATGGTGTGTGTGCATAGTATGTGTGCATAATGTGTGTGTGTGATGTGCGGCATGTGTGTATGGTGCGTGGTCATGTGTGTGTGTGGTATATGTGGTGTGTATGTGTGTGAGTGTAGTATGTGTGTATGTGTGTGTGTGAAATATGTGTGTGTGAGATGTGTGTGTGGTCGTGTGTGTGAGTGTGGTATGTGTGAATGTGGTATGTGTGTAAGTGTGTGTATGGTGTGTGTGTATGGTGTGTGTGTGTGTGTGTATTTTGTGTGTGATGCATGTGTATGGTGTGTGTGCATAGTATGTGTGCATAATGTGTGTGTGTGTGATGTGCGGCATGTGTGTATGGTGCGTGGTCGTGTGTGTGTGGTATATGTGATGTGTATGTGTGTGAGTGTAGTATGTGTGTATGTGTGTGTGTGAAATATGTGTGTGTGAGATGTGTGTGTGGTCGTGTGTGTGAGTGTGGTATGTGTGAATGTGGTATGTGTGTAAGTGTGTGTATGGTGTGTGTGTATGGTGTGTGTGTGTGTGTGTATTTTGTGTGTGATGCATGTGTATGGTGTGTGTGCATAGTATGTGTGCATAATGTGTGTGTGTGTGATGTGCGGCATGTGTGTATGGTGCGTGGTCGTGTGTGTGTGGTATATGTGATGTGTATGTGTGTGAGTGTAGTATGTGTGTATGTGTGTGTGTGAAATATGTGTGTGTGAGATGTGTGTGTGGTCGTGTGTGTGAGTGTGGTATGTGTGAATGTGGTATGTGTGTAAGTGTGTGTATGGTGTGTGTTGTGTGTGTGTGGTGTGGTATGTGTATTTGGTATGTGTGTGTGGTATGTGTTCTTATGTGTGTGTGTGTGTGTGTGTGTGTGTGTGCGCGTGTGTGTGGTGTAATCAAGAGCAAGAAGACAGCGTCTCATTAGCGTCTCAGCCACAGGAGAGGAACAGGACCGTGAAATGGAGTCATATTAAGAAATGGCTCCCAGACAAATGCACCTTGTGAGTTCATTTTGAAGCATCTGACATTTGATTCACGGCGAATCAAAATTCAGGTGATGTATATCTCTGCATTAGTTTCTATTAGTATTAATAGGGAACAGGCATGTGTACCAACACACACATTAGTGAGGCGGACTCCCTGAAGGTTTCTGCCTTGGGGTGGAGGCGTCTGTCATTTGCACTTTTTCCACAGTGGAAGTGGAACTGTGCCTACTGAAAAGGGTTCCCAGCTTCATGCTCAGCTGGAAAAGGTTTTTGTTTCTCCCCCCACAGCAAGCAGAAAATCTCACAGAAGATGGCCACCTCCTATTATAACTATCAATATTTCTCTATTTAGGATTCCGTGTTCTTTATCATCTGTGTTCAGTTTCCATGTAGTGGAAGAAAGGCCCCAAATAGTCCTTTTAAAATTCATTAAATTAAGGCTTTTTTGGCACTGGGCATTGGACCTATGGTCAAAAGAGTACAGAGTGAGTGCTTTACCACTGAGCCATAATGCTGGTTGTGAAAATATTAGAAAATATTACTATTAATTTATTATTATAATAATTATCATCATTATTATTTGAGACAGGGTCTTATGCTGGCGAGGCTGGCCACTCACTCGGTATATAGCTCAATGTTGAGGGTTAGCCTAGTATCAAAAATCAAAATAAAAATAAAAGAAAAACAAAACAGAAAAGCAAAAAACAACCAAACATAAAAAACAACACATCGTAAAAGCATGAAGAAATCGTGCTCAGTAGTGATTGTTCCACTGAGCACTGAGGTAGCTCAGAGAAAGGCACTAAATGGTTCCAGAAAAGACATTTTCTCTACTCCACAAAGTGAGAAAAAGCTAAAATGACTCCCAATTTATTTATTTTTTAGATGAAGGGATGTTCAAATTTATGGCAATAAGGATGTCATAATGTATTAGCATTATGGCAAAGACGATGCTTTCCTCTGCTAAGAACCAGCGTATCTAAATATCCTTACCCACTAGAGGTCTGTCATTTATCCCCAGGGCTCTTTCTACTATGTCATCTGCCCCTGCTCTCCTCCCGACCCCCGCCCACCAACCTGAGCCCTGCCATTCAATAGGCTTTCACCTGAATAGTGAGAAATGGCTGTTACTAGTTCTACTCCAAATGTCAACCCCACAGAACCAACAGAGGCATCCCTTGGCCTCCCTTTTGCCAGTAGGGAGTGTTTAGAAAGTCCTGTACTATTGCACTGGCTGGCAGCTATGGTTTGAATATGGTCCCTAGCCATTCCCCAAGCCTAAGTCTTGAGCTAATGGTTTTAAAAGTATAATCTGAATGTGATGTTTTATAGTTAAATCCTGTGGGTTTATAAGCACAGAAAACACACACACACACACACACACACACAAACACACGCTTTCTCTCTTTTGCCATGAGATGCTCTTTGCTACCTTGGAGCTCCTCCATCAATAAGACCCTAATCAGGTGAATCCTTAAGGGTTAGGTCTGTAGCACAGAGAAGGAGTATTTGACTAGCATGTGTGATATCTTTGATTTGATTTCCAGGATTACAGATGTGCATTTTAATTCTTACACCTCCAGAACTGTGAGGCAAAATAAACTCATTTTCTACACAACAGCAGCCTGCCTAAAGTCTAGTTACAGTGCTGCCAATATTGAGTCATCTCCCTGCCCCAAATCTGAAGAAGTCCCTAAGGCTCTCGATAGTCAGCTTTGCTATGCTGATCCATGAGTTCCAATAAGGCATTCTCTCAGGACTCGTGATTTCCCAGACGTGGCTGGACACCACAGAGAAGGTGGTAAGAGAGACTTCTTGGCCGTCAGCTGGATGTGTGCCACGGTGGTAACAGTGTGAGCATCATTACTGTGACCCTTCAAGGTCGACCGAAATGTAGCCGGGGCTACTTGAGGATTCACTACACACAGAAGAGAGTACCAGGGTACCAGGGTTCCCAATGAAAGGATTCAATATTGTTGGGCCACAGATTGAACAGGAAGTCTGGGGACCGGAAGCTTCTCAACTTATAGTTTCTGGGTCAAGCAGTTAATGGCAAACCTTGAACAGAATGCTTAACTTTCAACCCAAACCTTTGATATTGATTGACAGGTGTTTGAAGTGGGAAAAAAGAGAAGTATATTTAGGGAACAAAATACTCCAAATCTCAGGGATCTGATGTTCTCTTCTAGCCTCTGTGGACAACAGACATATATGCAATACATATACACCCATGTAGTCAAACATTTATAGAGAGAAAATAGGATTAATTAAAAAAAAGAAACCCAAGAGAAAAATATCTTTGCTCCCTAGCTCTTTCCATTCTATCTGCCCACCCTGCACACCTCCCTAGGGTTCCTCTGTGCATAGATAGTTCTGTATTCCATTCCTGCTTCCTTCCTTCAAACCCCTTCAGGGCCCCCTCTCACAGGAGGGTTTAACTAACAACTGTAAAGTACTGCCATTTCACAAACACACGAGTGTGGCCTGGTAAATCTGAGGGAAAGGAGAATTCAAACTGATTATTTCTGGGGTAGAGATCTATTTCATCATCATCATTGCCATCGTCGTGTCTGTGTGTGAGTGAGAGAGAGAGAGAGAGAGGAGATGAGTGTGTGTGGGTGCACGTGTCATGGTGTATACGTGGGTATCAGAGAACAACTTTATGGAATTTGTTCTCTTTTTCCCCTTTGTATGGGTTCAGGGGATTGAGCTCATGCCTTCAGTCTTGATTGGCAAATGTCTTTGCCTACTGAGCCCTCACTAGCCCTGGGACAGAGATCTAGAACCCAGTAAGGATGTTATGATTTAAAAAAAAATAAAATCTCAGCATGCAGAGATGTCCTGTAGAATACGGTAACTGCTGGCTATATGCTAGAGTAAATATTTGAAATAAATTAAAACCGTGTAAGAGGATCAGTTTAGTTCTCTGCTCGCACAGGTCACATCACAGGGACACACTGAAGGGACATGTATCAGTGGGTCCCAGACTGGGCAGTGCAGAAATGAGATTCTTCTATCTGCACAGGGACTTGATTGGGACTTTGAAAATCGTCCCCTACTGGGAAATGGCACAGCCGGAATTGTGAGAGTGAATGGTGGCTCCCGGGGGAATCTGGTTTGAGGAGTCACAGTGGAGCTGGGCAGGTCTGGCTGGTTCTTCTGTTTTGGAGCAGTGACCCAGACAGAGGTTGGCTGTCTGTGGGCAGATGTTGAGTAAATCAACATCTCTGACCAGGATGGACTGCGTTGAGGAAGGGATGGATCCAGTCTCTAGCAATAAACAGACTAGGCACAGACGAAAGGGACACACCAGGGTTGGTTGGACCCTGAATAAACTGAACTAGAAAAAGAGATATGCATTTACTTTAAATTTGCATTGATATCTTCAGTTTACAGCAGCTTAGAGTAGTCTTATGCTAGTGACAAGCTTTTTGGTTTTTTCTTTGAAAATAGTTATCCCAATTTTGAAGCAGAAAACCCTAAAGAAACAAAATGGATGAAAGCTAGTACAGTAGCAGTTAGGTGAAGTCCATGACTTTTTAGGCTCTAGGGAGAAATTCAGAGGTCAAGCTCTTGACTAGCATTGGTGACATTCCGAGATGAATTCTCAGCATTGTTCAGAAATAGTAAGTAAGTACATAAATAAATCTATTTATTTAGTAGTTTACTGAAACTTAAAACGTAAGGGACAATGATGTGATGGGAAAGAGATGTTTGCTGAGCTCAGAGCTAAAGCCCCACACTGTTTCAGAGGAGCATGAGAAGATGCCAACTCCATGGTACAACATTAATTTACACTAACAAAATTGTGGCGTCTATATATTTACTTTATAGTAGAAGGGACCCACGCGTGTGCAGGTACCTAGGGCTCATGGAAATCATAACAGCCTATTGCTCAGTGTTTTGCGGGAGCCTTGAGGTCCTGGAATTCAGAAGGCCAAGCTTTCTCGGCATCACCACAAGGGGGCGAGGTGGTTAAGTTACCTTTGAGCAGACCAGCCTAAGTGTCCAGCACAGAAACATCAGTGTCCCCAGTACGTACTCAAGGTAAGAATGACATGAGTTCAGCTGTGAGTGAAAAAAACTGGGTGCTCAGGGAACCAGGCTGGGTGCCATATATAGAGTATTAATAATATTCTATGTATATATTAACAATATTCTATATAGGCAGGACTCGTCTCTGTTCAGATGATCACTACCTGCTCCCAGGACTGGTTAGGCAGTTGTCAGGGTTGCGTAATTGGGGGGAGCTTTTCTGGTGACAGAGGAGAGGCAGTAACACACAAGCAGTGGGGGCTTAAGGCATACACTATTAGGTAGGCATATGGGTGTACGCATCCTTATAGTCAGGTCATGGGGATCTAGGGACAGTTATCCCTTGTGGTCTCAGGTCATGGGGATCTAGGAACAGTTATCCCTTGTGGTCTCAGTCAAGGTGCTTATGGATAAAGAGCACAGATAAGAGACAGAGAGACAGACTGATAGACACACACAACTGAACACAAAATATGACCTGGGAATGATATCGTATGTCCCTTTGGGGAAAAGCAGCTTTTGAACCAGTTACAGTCTTTCCTGCAGGCAAAGGCTGATGGGAAACAGGCAGTGAGGGCAAGTTGAAGTTGATCTCAAGACCTCTTGCCATGACCCGCAAGGGCAGACTGTGCTTCCAGGCTTGGTCCCCGGACCTGCCCCACGGGACCCTGTATTTACTCTCCTATTGCCACGTGAGGTCAAGGGCATTGAAAAATCACCCTATTATAACCTGCGATAAAAGCAGCAGCTACTTAGAGGATCAAGCACTGAACACGCAAGGAGGACAAATGGCTCCAAGCGGATGACTGATGCATGTCAGTGAACAAAGGACAGAACAGACACTCCTTCCTATCCCGGCTCATGAGTGTCCACTTGGCTTGGGTCACCTGACAGAAAGTCCATCACTTCTACACAGAAACAACCTGAAAATGAAGACGCATTGTGCAAATGCTAGTTGTTATGACAAAGCCACCAGAAATGGGAAATCAGAGTCATTTTATGTAATACTTTCACTTGGGCCACAAGTTTCATAACCCTTGTTCAGAATTATTCTTCTCTGGTCTAAATATTTACCATATGGGTGCAAAGACTCAGCACAAATAAACACTTTTAAAAACCCTCATCTTTTAGGGGCATTCAGGCTACTGTTTAGGGGGTTTAAGCAAGCCGTGCAGATATTTCTCTCCTCTGTAACTGATCTATTTTCTGTTATTGATTGTAGCTGTTTCTCCAGTGGCATGCAGCATGTATTCCACAAATTGTTTCCTTCTTAATCTCAAGGGTTCCAGCAAACCATATTCAAATGGCATGTAAAAAGGGTTATCCCACATTTTCCATTACATCATAGTCTTGCCCAGCGTGCCTGGGGCTTGGTGGTGGCGGTAACCACTGGCTACCTCAGTGCTCCCACGTGTCTGATTAAACCACGTAACACATAATACACACTGTGGTTCAGCCATGGACGAGGCCACGGTGGTGAGCTAGGGAGCCAGGTCAGGCATTCACTGTTGTTTTTTTCTGGCAGCTGTCCTCAGTCAACAAAATCCTAACTGAGACTTCAGCAGCCCACAGCTTTGAACAGCCCATGTTCATGGTTCCAGAGTAGAAGGACGAGCAGCTAAGAGGGGGTGAGGTTGAACGGCAGTCTCCCTACTGCACAGAAGGAGAGCGAATGGAAAAACGGGCTTTTCAGAAATGGATGAAGAGCCTCATGGTGCACTGAAGAGCTCCAAACGCACGCAAGGAAACGGAGCTAGCATGCAAACCACACACGCGGTAGCTCGCCCATTTTTTACTCCCCAAGAACTTACTCTCACATTCCGCAGCAGCTGCCACTGTTTGGATTATGAATAGCAATCAGCCATATGGCCTGACAGAAATGAATCACACATATTTTCACATGGACAAATATTATTATTCCCAAACATAAACACGTCCATATAAGTGTTTTTCCTCTTGGGAGGAATACAGCCCCCGATGGCAGTTCTAAGGAGATGGACTCGGCACGTGTAAAAACCACCTGCCAAAGCTATTATCGTCGAGACCCCCCTCACCCCCGCAATGCTCTCCCCGTGCCTTTTCTTTCCTTATTTCTCATCAGCGAAACTCAGTGTGGTGGAGAAGGAAGGGAAGGTGAAGAAGGAAAGGAGCAGCGGAAAGCTCCACACTGAGCCTCGCTCGGCAGTTAGCTGTCTTCACCCGAGAGCTCTCGCGATGAAGCACTGTGCTTGCCTGGGCGTAAGTATGCCGGACACCTAGCAGCCAAGACCCGGAGGTGAAGGTGGAAAGGCTCATAGGACCACTTAGACATGTCTACACGGAGTCGTTTAAAGCATCACTCACTGCTTCGTTTGCTTGTTTGTTTGTTTGAGACAGGGTCTCACTCTATAGCTCAGGTTGTTCTCGACCTCAATATGTAGTTTAGGTTGGCTTTAAACTCATGGCAATCCTCCTGCGTCAGGCCTCCAAGAGCAGGAATTACAGGTGCGATCCACCATACCCAACTAATATCTTTCTCTGGCTCTGATTTTATTTCAAAGTTTTCAAGGACAGTGTCTACGAAAGATGACACGGTCCTCATCTGAGTGTGTGAGCTCACGTGTGAGCTGCAGCTGTGGGGAGGCGCATGCGCGTGAGTATCTATGTACACAGGGAAGCCGAAGGATAGCATTGGCTGTCACTCTTCACTTGTCAACCACGTTTAGTTTTTGAGAGAGGGTCTCTCCTTGGCCTGAGACTTAACAGTTGTAGGCTAGGCTGGCTGGACTGTGAGCTGCAGAGACAGACCTGTCCCCGTGTGCCCAGGGCTGTAATTATAGATACAGACTGTCATGCTGGACTGTTTTTTATCTAGGTTATGGCTGATTGAGCTCAGGTCCTCATGCCTGCAAGGGAAGGCTCTACCAATTGAGCTATCACCCCGGTCTTAAATTTCTATTTCTCCTTTTTCCTTGTCTCCTCCTCCTATGTGTATGTGTGCATGTATGTGTGTGTGTGCATGCATGTGCGTGTATGTTCTCATGTATGAAAGCATACTGGGAGGTCCGAGGCTGATGTCAGGAGCCTTTCTCAATCATTTCCATTCATCTAGGCAGGGTCTCTCAGTCAGACCCAGAGCTCACTACCCCTGCCATTGCAGCCAGTAAGCTGACTCCTGGGACCCTTGTTTCTGCCCTGCCTTCTGAGCACTGGATTGCACAGCATACCTGGAGGGGTTTGGTATGTTCTGCGGCCTAGAAAGTATGCTGCCTGCTACCCAGTTCTTCTGTGGCCTCTGGGAATCTGGACTATGGTCCTCACACTTGCCCAACAAGTACTTAGCCCAGGCCCACTTCCCATTTCTCATTTTAAATTAGGTCTTATTACTTCTTGTTGTTATTTCCGGTTTTCCTCATATCCCCCACCCCTTTTTTTGTTTTTTCAAGACAGGGTTTCTCTGTAGCTTTGAAGCCTGTCCTGGAACTAGCTCTTGTAGACCAGGCTGCCCTCTAATTCACAGAGATCCTCCTGCCTCTGCCTCCTGAGTGCTGGGATTAAAGGCATGCGCCACCACTGCCTGGCTTCTCATATTTCCTTTCCTGGAAATTCTTTTTTTTATTTTGAGACAGAGTTTTGCTGTGTAGCAGCGGGCTGGCTTCAAACCTGTGATCCTCCTGCCTCAGCCTCTCAAGTGCTGCGATCACAGGCAGGCACCATCACCACACCTGGCTTAGAAATTCTGGCTGCGTTCCTCACCCCGAGACTCTGCAGCTTGAGGTGTCAGCTGCTCTGTAACTGTGTGGAAACACTTTTCTCTCTCCCTGCTGACCCTTAGCCTCCTCTGCCTCTGCCCAGCTTCCCAGGCTCCAGGGCGCCTACTAGGGAGGCCTTGAGTGACATGGTTAAAACAGAATGTCCAGGAAGAACTCAAATCTTGCGGCCACCGTGGGTCATCCCCACTATTGTGTAGAGCTACGGCAATGCCCTACTGAGAAGAACACTAGTGGCTCTAGGCATGCAAACCCTGCATAAGCAGGGCAGGTGTCACCTGACAACATGGCACTGTTGCGTGTTTTGTGGCTCACATAGATCATCGAATCAGAAGTTTTGGGATTGCAGCTTGTTTTAATCAGCCTTCAGAGGACCGAGCTGCTAAGTTCACTTTGAAAGTCATGTGACCAGTTGATCTCATCTGTACTTGGCGATTGGTTTCTAGTTGCCTAGATTTCTCTTAGATTTCAGTGCCTAAAATTAAACCATAATCTCTCCACACACTTATTGCATTTATTAAATTAATATAAGGTGTTGGGAAGATCCAATTCGTCAATGCTCAAGAAAACGTTAAGCCTGCTATACATACTAGTTATTGCTATTAATTTTGCTTGTATCTTTAGTGTGTGAACACCTATTTGTGTGTGCTCACATGTGAGTGCAGGGATGTGAGGAAGTCCTTGGTCCGCATCTTTCACCTTGTTTGAGACAGTGCCTCATTTTGCTTGCTGCTGTGAACATCAGGCTGGCTGACCTGTGAGTTTCTTGGGATCCTCCCGCCTCACATTTCAATGCAGGGGTGCTGGGATTATAGATGGTGGTTTCTTGGGGTCTAAACTCAGGTCATCACACTTGTGTGACAAACATTTTACCCATGGAACCGTCGTCCTAAACCCTGCTTTGGTTGGCACCATTGTGTCATCATTGATACTATTATGCCAATGATCGCTCAAGTCAATGGGCATTTTAAGAATGATCACTCTCTACCATCAACTCAGAGTCCCATACACCCGTAGCATGGTTGATTCACACCTATAACTAACATGTCTTTGTGGCCGATGGAAATACAGAGCCTATAAATAATAGTATAGGTGCAAAGACTGAAGCATCCTTACCACTGGACAGGAAGTAATCTTACTACATTGGTCAAAAGCACCAAGAGCTCAGGAAGGAGAAAGGGAGGCTCTCCGAAAGGAAAAGCAGCAGCCACAGGGGCATAAATACTCGAAGAAGGACCAGGGAAGATGAGGGCAAGGGGAGGGTGAGTATTCATTTAAGGTTTTTCTGTATTTGAAAGATCACAGGGATGTCTGAGGGAGAGAGAGAGAGAGAGAGAGAGAGAGAGAGAGAGAGAGAGAGAGAGAGAGAGAGAGAGAGAGAGAGAGAGAGAGAGAGAGAGAGGGACAGAAAGGGAGGGAGAGACAGAGAGAGACAGAGAGAGAGAAAAAAACAACACAAACATCAAAACAAAAACTCAAACCATGGAAACTTCATCTTCCATTTTCAGCAAAGGGCTGGGTTGAATGTTGCTATAGAAAAGGAGAAATGCCAGCCTGCATGAGTTCTGTATTAAAAGTCACCCAGTTAAAAAAAACTGTTACTTCTATTAAAGTCGCTGCTGAAGGAGAGCCAAGAGGCTGCCCTTCGTGTTGTTCAAGAATGACACCAATCACCCTGCCTTGGCACACTCGTGGGTTTCTTGCAAGGACTTCAGCAGGTGTCTTCTGAATAGCAGCCAGAATCACACTGGACAGGAACACAGCAGAGGTCACATCAATAATGGCATGCAGGATGATGGCGGCCCCCTCCTGCTGGCCCCGGGAGCTGGCAGACATCACACTGCCACTTGGAGCTTCCAGCCAACAGCAATGTCATTTCTTTAACATATTCAAGACAGAGACTAGCTGAATCAACGGCTCAAGCCAGAGTTCCAAAGAGATAAAGCAAGGCCAGGAGACGAAAGGGGACAAGAAAAAATGCATATTCTGCATTAGTAAGTTCTAGTTTAGGGAAATTTGAATTTCCAATTCAAATTCTTAAAATGTACAACTGTCACATTCCCAAAGGCACTTTTTTTTTGTAAACAGATTATAGCTAAGTAGAAGAAAGAACCGTGGAGCATGTTTTTTTGTTGGAATTGTTACAGAGTGAGTACTGTGATTCAAGAGAAAGCACCAGCCAGGGTCACAGGTGAGAGCTGCCCCTGCTCTGGAAGCCCCTAGACTCCTGCTCTCAAGGCCTTGGCTCCCTTTCCTCTTGATTAATAAGCATCTTCCAATAGGTGCCATTTGTCTTCCTCCATTTTTCTAATCTCCTCAAAGTATAGATTCAAAGAACAGTCATGGTACCCACCAGAGAATAACTAAGGACATAGAGCAGCTGGCTGTAGCTCACCAGGGTAATCCCAGGACCCTGAAGCTGAGGCTGGAGGATCTTTGTAGCTTTGAAGCCAGCAAGGACTATAGAGTGAAAGCCGGTCTCAAACCCTAAAAACCTGGGGCTAACAGGGTAGCTCAGACCACCCAGTGCTCACTTAGCTTACATGAAGCCTGGGGTTTGCTCTCTAGCACCGGATGAACAGGACGTGGTGGTACATTGTCTGTACTCTCAGCACTAAGGTGGGTGGTGGCAAGGAGGAAGGCAGATCATCCTAAGGTCATCCTAAGCTACATAGCAAGGTCTAGACTAGTTTGGGATACAGGAGACTTTGTTTCAAAGCCACCACCAATACCAAACCTGGCCTGGTACGTGTTGTCAAGGTGGAGAACCTCAGTTCAACCTCAGAGACCCACATGGTGGACATAATCAACTGCAAAAATTGTTCTCTAATCTCTACACACACCCTGGCATGTATGCACACACACATACAAATGTAATAATAATAATGATAATAATAATGATAATAATAATAATAATAATAATAATGATAATAAAAATTTGAACCAACCAACCAAACCATAGTAAAGTTTAGCCCCAGTTCCAGTCCTGCTCTTGACCTGTTGGCAGTTTTCTTTTCAACATTATAGAAGTTTGGTTGGATCAGAGTCACAGTCCCAACAAATACTCAAACACTGTAGCAAAGGAGAACATGCTTACCTCCCCTATAGGGGGCAGCTGTCTTCAGCTCATAGTGACTAATGTGTCTTCTAATTCCCTTTCTTTCTTTCTTTCTTTCTTTCTTTCTTTCTTTCTTTCTTTCTTTCTTTCTTTCTTTCCTTTGTTCCTTTCTTCCTTTTCCAGACAGTGTCTCATGTAGCCCAGACTGGCCACAAACTCACCAAGTAACTGAAGCTAGCCTTGAACTCGTGACCCCCCCCCCACCCCCCGCCTTTCAGTATTGGGAATGATTACAGGCATTTGCCACCATAGGTGTCTCCTATCTTCTGATTGTTTGCGAGGAAATTCTTTCTCCAGATTGTTATGTGAGTGTTTTCCTGACTTAATGTGTGGCTAAGACTGTTTCTGAAACAATGACTGTGAAAACAGATGCAGGCCAGCTGTGGTGGTCCACACATTAATCCCAGCATTTGGGAGGCATTGGCAGCCTGTAAATTCAATGCCAGCCTGGTCTACACAGTAAGTTCCATGACAGCCAGGGCTATAGAGAGAGAGACCTTGTTTCAAAAAGCAAAGCAAAACGAAATCCCACCCAGCATAAGATGAATAAGGAGGAGAATGAGAAAAAGGAGGAGAATGAGAAGGAAGAGGAAGAAGAGGAGGAGGAGGAGGAAGAGGAGGAGGAGGAGGAGGAAGAGGAGGAGGAGGAGGAGGAAGAAGAGGAGGAGGAGGAGGAGGAAGAGGAGGAGGAGGGAGGAGGAGGAGGAGGACAATGACAACAACAACGAAAACACAATATATGTCAGCTGGATCACGCCTCTAGTCCTTTGCAATTTTTGCCTAATATGATTCAAAATTCCCAACCCATCTCAATACTGTCTTGTAAGCGCACCTCCCTGGAGTTTCTTCACTTGGGTACCCAAACGATAACTCCTTCCTCTTTGCGATCATCAAGTGAACTGTGTGTTGTAACCCCCTTTCCTGCTCTCCTGAGAGATTTCCTGTTCATACAATTAAACAGAATATGTACGAGAGAATCGCTCCTCTAGCACTGAAACATGTTGCTCAGTACCAACCACCAGAAGGCAGATAGGTCGGTGTGGATAAACTGGAAGAGAGGTGATCTAGCGACAGACTGAGAGAGGGCCAGAAGTAAAACACATTCCATGGTGACCAGGGAGATGTTCAGAAGCAGAAATCAGGAAATGGACCATGGTATTTTCAGACTAGCTAGAAAGGAAGAGAGTGTTGAGGGAGAAAATTTGCAGGTGCCAGGAGTGCCACCTACCAGACAGATGGTGACTATAGTTTCAGGGTGCTGGTTTGCAGTGAATTTTCTAGAAAGGTCTTGGTCAACTCAAGGAGCAGGGAAGGAAGTTGAAAGAAATATATGCTGGCCTTTAAGAGTGGATCTAAGAAGAAGTGAGCTTCTCTCTTCAGTACTGCTAGGTGGTTTTGCCTCCTGGTGCATTTCTACCCTACAGGATTCCATCAGTCAACTCATGCTTTATATTTCTTAGAAACAAATTCCAGCCCAAGATAAGTCCAGTACTTAGACCTTCCAGACTGGCCTCTAAAACCTTCAAAGTGCAATCTACCTGGCCAGACTTACTTCATTTAAACACTGCTCCTTCATGATATATTTTTGTCTGGACACCTCTCATGGTTCCCATTCCCTACAAAGTCAAAACTCCTTCCTTGGCCTACAGGCATCTCTAACTAAGATTAACTCAAATTTATCTTTCTGCAGTCCTTTATATGCATTTCCTGTCCAACCATTCAACAGTATCCCATGACCAGGGACGTTTCTGTAAATGCTACCCCTGACCTCCCATGCCCCTCCCTCTCCCCATCACCTCTTACTTCCCATTCTCTGTCAATTTCCTTCTTGCACTCTTCTGTGACTCTTGTAGCTATCACTGACTTCCCTGACATCAGCATCACTATTCCATTTAATTTCCACACTGTGCCCTCTGCTACTCAATATGTATGAGTTTATTTTCTAATTGTTTCATGCATATATATCTTGTCTTTCAATTATACTTTGACCTGGAGGAGTCTCTCTTCACTGCGTTCCTAGTGGAAAAAGCATTTCCAAAACAGAGGCGGAAAGGGACAGATTTCAGGGTTGAGTAAAGAATGATGACTTGTAGATTCCAGGACAAGATGGTCACACAGGACTAAGGAGCTGGTTACTATTTTCCAAACCACATGTGCAAGGATGTCATGCCCACTGCCGCAGCATGCTCGTCTACAGCCATGCTGACAGAGGCTCCTGTTGATTGCATGCTACTGAACTACTGCTAATTTATGTGCAGGGCAGAGATCTGGTCTACCAGCTGTCCTGGGTAACTTGAAGTTGTACTTGGCGAGACGCTCTTGGATTTGAATTCCTGGGAGCTCTCTATTTATTGCCTTCTTGTACATAACCGTTTTCTAGTCATGTCCAGTGAGAAATCGAGTTTCTAAGTTACAGAAGTATTCTGCAGAGGTAAAGACATACAAAATCGCAGGTGCGCTAAGAAACAAAAAAAGGGCCTGCTATTGAGGGTGGCAGAAACTAACAAAATCATCATGAATGGCAGATAAAAATGGAAAATAATGTCCAGTGGCCACCATTCTGTATGAACTTGTCTGCTCTGAGTGGCAGAGGCTTCGCTTGTTTCATCCCAACCTGCTTTCCAACAGAAAGTGTCAAACTACTCATTAAAATTGTATGCCCCACCATCTCTATGATGAAGATAACAACCTGCTGACCTTAGGAGAGGTGGGGTGCATTAATTATAGTTGAGAGACACTGGGAAAATACAGCAGGCTGTTCAAAATCTCTTTCTGTAGATTCACAGGCTCCTGAGCAGCCATTGGATCATAATGGATCTCAGTCCCTCCCGCCCTGGGCAGGTTCTGTGCCCAGGAGTCTGAGTTAGCAAGTGCTCTCTCTGTTTCCTGGTCTGGAGGAAGGCAGGGAGAGGCCTCTGAGCACTGCCAGCTTCCTGGAGCTCTATGGGCCACTGTGTGGCTCTTTTGCAGGGCATTTACCAACTGCCCATCAAGGGCCTGGTAGCAAGTTGTAGTTGCAGAGGTGGACCCGAAGATTTTAGAAGAGAGAGTTTTCAAAATGGCGCTTCCCTACCAAGAGAACAGGCTGGCCTGAATTGCATGGTAGAGGTTTCCTTTATAATTTACATGGTTCTTCCCTGTGACTGTCTTATCCACTAGTTCTTTGATCCATGCTCTTTGCAGGGGTGGGGACTTGGTGCTGAGTAGAAAGGACCAACTCAGGCCTCTTGGTCCGTTGTGCATTCTCTGAATTTGAGCATGGGTCAGGACCTTAAACTCTCTAAAAACTGAGAGCCAAGTAGAACGTGTTACTGCTTCAGATCCCAGCCCTTTGGAGTTGAAATTCTCCTTTTCACCAGGGCACAAGCAGGAAAAATCCTCAGTAGTATTTATAATTTGTAAAGGTAAACAATAAAAATGACAACATGAAAAAATAAAACAATGGATTATAAGAAGAGAGACATGGAGATTCCAGATGTGCTTGGAAGGTAAAAGAGTGAATGAGTTGTCTAAACAAGGACAGATATTTGTCCTATGCTGTGACAGTTTCTGTTTATTCAGACATCAAAAAAATGAAGTTATGAAATTATCAGGAAAGTGGACAGAACCAGATTAGATTAAGTGAGGAATCCTAGGCCTAGAAAGCCAAATTGTCCTTCCTCACATGCAGACTCTAAGTTTCTACAGATGTGGATTTATATGGTGATAAGTGTGGGAAGAATTCAGGGAACTAGAAAGGGCCATGTGAGGGAAAAGAATGCTTTGAAGAAGAGCAGCAGGGAGAAAACAGAAGACACACAGTGTGGTGTGGGAAGTCAGTCCGTATATGTGTTGCTTTTATTGGTTAATGGATAAAGCTGTTTTGGCCAGTGGCTTAGCCTAATAGTGCAAGGCAGGAATCTCAAGCAGATAGAGGGGAAAGAAGGCGGAGTCAGGGAGACGCCATGGCCATGTAGCCACGGTTGGAGACAGATATGCTGGAAACTTGCTGGTAAACCATGAGCTTCGTGATAAAATATAAAATAATAGAAATGGGTTAGTTTAAAATGTAAGAGCTAGCTAGAAATATGTTTAAGCTATTGACTAAACAGTATTGCCATTAATATAGTTTCTGCGTGTTTATTTTGGGTCTGGGTGGCCAGGGAATGAACAAGCGGCTCCGACTACACGCAGCGGAGAAGAGAGAGCTGGGGGCAGAATGGTCCAAGCAGTAGGAGGGACAAGGAGATGGGGGAGAGCAGGTGAATCAGAAACTTTATTATGGAACTGTCATAATGTTACATTGTATGAAAATGAATAAATATATTTCAAAAAATGTGAATGCTGATATAAAAATTGTGTTTTTTAAATTGTGGCCTTAGAAAGTAATTTTTTTATATTCCTCTCAAAATATCACACAGTCTCACTTGCAAAATTAGGCACAGCATTAAAGCATGAGACACTAGAGATAGTGAACAGCTTTTAATGAGCACAACGAGACTACATTTGAAATCAGTGTTTGGCGTTCTTGGAGTCAACTTCCTATCATAAAAGAAGGTAGAACAGGTCATTCTGATAGACCGGTCACCATCTTACCCCAAAAGATAGTGCACCATGCCAATCTCAGGATCGTTTCTGTTGCCAGTGCTCTTTTCTGTTTCCAGTGAAGTTTGAATTCATATTAGGAAGGCGAAGAGAAGATGAAAATCTATGCTATGAGACAGCGTTGTAAAATGAATGAAAGCAACTGGCCAGTGTGGGCAGGATGGGATCTGGGATCTTGAAGCTCACTATAGATTGCCTGGATGGGGGGGACTTACATTTGTTCAACTGTCAAATGGGAAGACCAACAGGGCCCTTAAGGGTTTTACCACCCTGGGAACTCTGCCAATTTGAACCAAACACAGCTCTCAGTAACAGGAAGAATGAAGAATGAGAGGGAGGCCTGAATTTGTCCAACCCCAAATCATGAAACTTAGTATTAGCATGCTCATTTATCATATACCCCTCTGATCACACCACACACGCACATCTGTATATACACATCTCTGCACACATGTGGAGCAATAAACTATTTCAAAAGAGAATGGTTACAGACACTCCCTCTCCCAGCAAACCACAATCTGACAGAGTTCTAAAAGCACTTCATTTGAAACCCAAAACTCAAGTTCCTCTTCAGGGTCCCCGTCGGTAAGCCTCTGAGCTACCGAGGTCTCACTATCTTGCATGCCAGCAGGCTGTTGAGTATGGTTCATCAATAACATTAGAAAAAAAAAAACACAGCAAACATTTCTTTCAAAGCCATTTATCACTAACAGCATTTGGTATCTAGAAGGCATGTTTTACTTAAAACTAATGAGCAAGACCACAATCTTTTGATTATAAATTCCCCTTTCATCTTCATTTTATAAAAAGCCACGAGGAACATGCCCAGCAGGATGTCCTTGATAGTAAATACTTCTTTCCACTTACCATTAGCTTGCTCCAAAACTCAGCTTCCCTTGCGAAAGGATCCATCTTGGAGGGAGAAATCTCTTGTGTGGCTTTGTCAAGGGTGTCCCTTGGATGGCTCAAGTGACCAAACATGGGAGAGCAAATATTTCATGCCGGCAACTTTCCTAATATCGACGGTTGTGTTTTCTCATACCTGGCAGTCTTGGGAGAAATGGAATTTACATATGTTGGGGTGAGATGGGTGTGGGCTTTCCCACAGTTATGATTCAAAATGGAGATATGTCTGAGCCAAGGAAATAATAATGCAACTCAGAAGAGAAAAGTATGTCTCTCATCACTGCCAATCATGGCACGACAGCTCATATTGCCATGTGCAAACGTGCTACGCCTCAATCTCCTTGCCAAGAATCTTCCAGTGGGCGGTGTAGGTGCTTTCTGGCATTTTTTTCAGGGCCAGCTCTAGTAATTACACACCTCACAGCTTGCTTTAAGGCGTTTGCAGTGTACAAAAATGTACATCTGGAATGCAAACAGGTTTCAAACATCCAGCATTCATGTGGGTGACAGTAACCAGAGCTGGTAACCGAGGGATCCAGTCTCTACCCTACCACTTTAGAACAGGTAAAACACGACCTTAAATAGCCACCTAAGCAGATAGGGGCTTAAAATATTCTTATTTCTCCTGACAAAACATGGGAGGAGATTTTACTTCTTCAAAAATATCCTGGGGACTTTCATCTGTGTTGATCATCTGAGAGACTAGCATCCTCAATTTTTTTCTTGAAGTGATGGCTCTGAGGATTGGTAGGAAAAATATCTTCACTGTCTGATGAGATGGTTCACCAGGGACAGGAACTCAGTGACAAGCCTGGTGACTGGATCCCAAGGATCTACGTGGGGAGGAAGATAACTGACTCCCACAGGCTGTGTTCTGACCTCCACACTCAAGTCTTGGCACTTGCGTGCACACACACACACACACACACACACACACACACACCTCCCACTAAATAGAATCTAATTTTAAAAAGAAATATATTTCTTTTTAAAGAATTTAATCAATTAATCTTAATTAGTATATAAAGTAACAGGTCTCATTGTTGCATTTTTCATACATAATTTGCTTTTGTACGAAAACAAATCTTTGTATGTCTTTCTCATCTTCCCCACATCTTTTCCTCACACCCGTACCATCCCTTGTCCTCTTTTTGCTCTCATGTCAGATATCCAACACCCCTCCCCCACCCCTTGTGCCAGCGGAAGGAAAAGGGTAGATGGCGCCACACAAGGTCTGACGGGAGGTGTGGGAAAACTCTGACCATTTCTTTCTGTCGTCTCAGCCATTCTGTAATCAGTCAACATTTCTTGGATACTTGGTGTCTATAAAGAAGTGAAAACTCAAAGTTCACATGCAGGGACGGATTCTCCTTGAAAGGCCTTTCCTTGTGCCATCTGACATCATGCTCCCTTGGGCTGGCTTCTGATTACTCAGGCTTTCCTGTGCTCTGTCCCTTATAGTAAAACATAACTGTGATCAAAGGCTGAGCTGTGCCACCAAAGCCTGCTTCACAAAACCAGAAGCTGCCGCCACTGTGGCAACACCCTGAGACCTGTAAGACTGTGTCCCCTTGTTAGTGTGGGTGGGGCTTCTGAAAATGCTCACTCTAAAGATATTTCATACAGAAAAGCAGTTATTCACACCTGCTAGATTTTCTTTCTTTCCTGGTTACTCCAGACGATCGCCATATTGACTGTTCATATTTATAAAGTAAAACATTGTTTATATGTTAAGAGCTCTGGGGACACATAAGGCACATGGGTCAGAGTTGCCAAAGGACAGTGACTTTTCAGTGAGGGAAAGCTGAGTTTTCTGGAAGGATACCTAAGAGTCCTCCTCTACTCTTTTGCCCTGATAGCCTGAGGGCGACAATTAGCCTACCTACTTCTTTAACCTCTGAACCTTCAGAACCTGTTGCGCGGGTACAGCCACATAATGGATCCACCCTGGGCTGGCATGCCGCTGGGACATCAACCCCCAGAAGTGTGTAACTCCCTGGAGGACAGTGAACAACTATCTAGGCCTTTAGGGAGGTTTCCTCTTTGCCACTGGGGCAAGTCAATATTCTATTTGTGTTAATATGCATGTCATTGAATATGGCAACATACACTTTTATGAAGGCATGCTTTTTAAAAACTAAAACCCATCCTTCTAAGCTGTGTACAAAACTCAGATACAGACATGTATACACTTGACACAAAAGTCCCTGGATATTTAATGGAATCCCTTGGCAACCTGTCACATGTAAGTTTTACAAGCTGTGGATTTATAGACTGTGTTCTAGTAAACTTAAGGATCCAAGATAATCCTGTCTTCCTTTTGCCTGACTCACCTGAGATCACTGGAACGCTAAAGTAACTCTACGAGAAAATCTTAGACTTCTTCCAAGAGAGCAGTTTTGAACCCTTTGATGATTAACAGTGACATTTATGCTTACTCAGTTCCAAACCACTTGTGAGGAAACCAGACTACAAAGTTGATTTATATTTTCCAAGAAATTAAAGTGATTTTAAGGGCTGGGAGTGTAGCTCAATCATAGAGCGTGAAGCATGCACAGATGAGTCTGGGTTCAATCCCCAGGATGGCATAAACTGGGCATGGTGGTACAGGCTTGTAAACCCAGGACAAGTAGGAGATGGAAACAGAAGGGTCAAAAGTTCAAGGTCATCTGTGGTTACAAATGTATTGTACAGATCACCCACGTCCATTACTAGAGTACCCTGGACCGCTGACAATAGCAATCAGAAAATTAAAACTATAAGCGAGCCTTGCCATGATGCTTTGAGGTCTAAAAACAAAATAAGACATGTCTTATCCTTGCCTAAGTGATCTGCAGAAGGATCAAGAGGCGAAACACAGAGAACACATGTCTAGAAAAGCTCTTATGTACAGAGAAGGGAGCAGGTAGACTCCCTGTGCTTTGGAAGTCAGTCTCCAGGACATCAGAGCGAGAACAGGCATAGTGAAGACCCTAGGTATGAGTAGAAGGTAAAAAGTAAGTTAAGCTCTGTATTTGTGATGTCCTATAGACCGTGTAAGGGCTGGCATGTGTCAGGGTGCTATGGCTAGCTGCTTTTGGTCCTGCAGTGTCCTGGAAAGACAGGGCAGAATCTCAATACACATGGGCACTTGGTCTGTTTTCATGTCTCTGTCCATAGGAGAACAAGGCCAGGAAAAGGAAATGGGAAAGAAAACTCATTGCTATAAAGCATGTGTGTGTGTGTATGTGTGTGAGAGAGAGAGAGAGAGAGAGAGAGAGAGAGAGAGAGAGAGAGAGAGAGAGAGAGAGAGAACACGAGGAGAGCTCTGAATGGCTGGTAGAGACGAAATCTTTGCTTGTGCTCTTTGTATTGGGAATTGGCCAGGAAGGGACCCTGAAGGACACGGAGAAAGGCCTGCTCAGAGGACCCTTCACATGCTTCTTCCACAGCCTCAAGGGTCAAGTGAGCCTGAAGTGACGCGAGCACCTTTTTCTGGACAGCAGCTCCAACTTAGAGCATCTACTAATCTCAAGACCAGAGAGAACAGCTAGCCTGGGAAGAAGAGTTTCAGGAGATTTCTGGATTATTTTAGGAGGAAAGAGAAGTTCTGAACCAAAATGCATTAGACACACACTTCATTCTTGCACTTTGTGGGCACTAGCATTTCCTTGTCAGAGACTGTGAGGTAGACCCCAGTTTTCGCTGGAGAGGGCAACTGAAGGCTGCAAAGTTTCCCCCGATTTTCCGTATTCACCCAACCCGATATAGTGTAAAAGCAACATTAGTGGAGATGTGGGTGGGAGTCGGGTGGGCGGTGCATGGTGGTGTGTAGATGGTGGGGTGTTAGTGGTGGAGGTGGCAGGTAGGGGGTTTATTTATTTGCTAAATGGTCAAGTAAGAGCTCACTTCAACTATTTTTTATACTTTTATTTACTTGTGTGTGTGTGTGCGTGTGTGTGTGTGTGTGTGTGTGTGTGTGTTTGTAGGTTAGAGGACAACTTGAAAGAGTTGGTTCTCTTCTTCAGGCTTGGGGCCAAGAGCCATTACCTGCTGAGCCATCTCATCGGATGTCTCACACTGTATGATAGTGGCCATTAAGACATTAACCCATGATTAAAATCCATGCTGGTTTGCTTCAAAGTTCAAGGCATCCCAGACTCTGGGACTCTCTGCTTGCACTGAGCCACAGACAGCCATGTTGTAATAAGGTTAGTGTCTACGCAGCGACCGTCGAAGAAGGCATTAGACCCCACTTGGCAGAAGTTGTTAGAAACCCTGGGAAGACCCAGTAGCAGTTCACCCTAGGTTGAGAGTCTAAGACAGCAAGCGGTTCTCAATCTTCCTAATGCTGAGACCCTTTAATTCAGTTCCTCATGTTGTGGCGCCCCAACCATAAAATTATTTTTATTGCTACTTCCTGTATCAACTGTAATTTTGCTACTATATGAATTGTATTGTAAATATCTAATATGAAACATAGCTGATATTCATCCCCATGGGGGTTGCAACCCATAGGTTGAGAGCCACGGTCTAATGACTATTTATCTAAGCCTGGAAACTGTGCCGAGAAGAAGGTAAGTGGTGGTTTACTAAAGCTGAAGGTAGCAGCAACAGCAGAAACTTGATACTATCTGGCTGTGACTGCTGTAATTACTGTTTTTTTGAAACAGATTTAAACATATTTTACTTAAGGAATTAAAACTTGGCTAAATATTTGATATTGAAGGATACAGATCATCTTCAGCAGTTTCCAGAGTTGAACCTATTCATGGAAGTATTTGTGTACCCATGCACAGTGCATGTATGAGCCAGAGGGAAACACAGGTGTATGTCCCTCTTGTGTCCCACCTTGTGGAAGGCAGGGCCTTTCTTTTTGTTGTTCACCTGTTGATATGCTAGGCTATCTGGTCCAAGAGCTTCCAGGGATTCTTCTGTCTATCTCCCATCTCGCTGAAAGCACACTTTGATTATAGATAAGTGTCCCTGTGCCTGGTTTAATGTGGGTTTGAGTGGGAATTCAAGCTTAGCTTCCCATGAGGCATAGCGCGCACTTCTTCCCCACAGCCATCTCCCTAGCTCAAATATAGCTTAAATATTTTACCCTGAATTACATTTTACAGCTCAAAAATGTAAATATTAGTGATAGTTTTATTGAAAATCAAAAAAGGATATTTGAATGGAAGGAAAATGACCCAGTCATTCATACCCAAGAGAATTTTAGAGTATCAGGGCTATGGAGATTTGTTTTCAGACACAATGGCAAATACAGAATAAATAACTCAGGCATGTTACAATTCAGACCTCCGCTTGTCTGGCAGACAAGGCCACCTGAGCTGGCTTCCTGGACCACACCTATTGGTGTGAACACACTAGGGCCACACCAGATCTGCAGTCATTTTCTTTATCTCGTTCTGCTATCTCATTCTCTCTCCTGAGCCCTTCCCTTAATGAAACAACATTTAAAACAATCACTAAAGTAAGCTAGCTACCCTTTGAAAGCGTCTTGTATCTGATGATATTAGCATGTTGTTCTGGAACCAAATCCACTATAGAAAAAGTGAGCAAAGTGCAATGTAAAAATGTGTCGCCATGAGAGGGTCTATATTTCTTGGCAATGGTCGCTATGGCTTGCTGTGAACAATTATACAGAATCAGAGTGAGGACAGTTTGGTTGTGTTTATGTTGACAATATTCTCTCCCTTTGACACATACGGTAATCTCTTTCTGATGGACCAAAATAGCACCCAGGTTTGGTTAGGGATGCACAGTTTCCATCCTCCGTGTTCCCAACAGAGACACCCCAACTTTTACAGAACTTCCCCAAAGGACATTCCATTCACACAAAAAAGGACATTGATGCCAGGTAGAGGCAGAGATAGGTGGATGTCTATGAGTTCGAGGCCAGCCTGATCTACAAAGCTAGTTCCAGGACAGCCAGGACTGTTACACAGAGAAACCCTGTCTCCAAAACAGCAAACAAACAAACAAACAAACAAACAAACAAAAAACCAAGCCCCCAAAGCCAAACCAAACCAACCAAGCAAACCAAAACAAACAATTAAGAAAGGACTTTGCTATCAGCTCAATCCCCAGTATATTTTCTTGGACTAACAGTTAGCGTTTCCGCATATTTAGGACAGAAAACATCTTTTCCTTCTCCTTTAAGATAAAAACCATCATTCCCTTTCCTATGAAAGCCTGCATGAAAGCTCCACCCTCAACTCCCTGGCACATTTATTTTCTACTTACTATCTACTCTACTTCCTGTCTCTCTTCTTTCTATGAAGTCCTGTGTGTTTTGGCAGCACAAGCTACAGACACAGATGCAGGTGAAATTGACCGTAAAAACAGAAATCAGTTTTGGTTATCTTGTAAAAGTCATTCTCCAACAGGCATGCCCTGCTTGATAAGGACTTTAGTATTTACTTCTATGAAAGGTTCTATGAATATGTGTGTGTGTGTGTGTGTGTGTGTGTGTGTGTGTGTGTGTAAGTGGGTGTGTTTTGTGTATGTTTGGTAATTGAAGTAGAAGTCCAGTAAACAAGTTAGGGAACCAGCAATCTTCAACTTTCAATTTAGAGGTAAATCCTCTTTAGACAACTCAGCTATTGGTCACAGAAGCACTAGCTTGTAGGTATTAAGGCAAACTGCCTTACAAATAGGTCCATGTCTCTGTTCCATATGGGAAGCAAAGAGCCATTTAAGAGTACAGTCCTATCTGGCAGCAGAAGGACTGGCATGTGATGTAACTAAACGGTCCCATAGTACCAGGCTGGAATTCCCATGATTTCAGAGTTAAGGCTGTATTCAGTTGCTTCCTCTGTATCCAGCAGAAATCTGGGGAAGGAGGTGGCAATCCGGAAATGTTTTAGCAACAACTGGCCAGAAAGAGAGCAGGTACTGTCTTCTCAGGATTGTAACCCCCGGCATGCCCCTGACCATGTAAGCTGTCACAGAGGACTGGGATCTTTTAAAGTTGTAGTAATCAACCCACCAAGTTTATCCTGCTCCCCACATCCAGAAACCTCAGAGAAGTTCAATTATGTTTTTATTATACATTAGAAAAAAACAACAACAAGAAGAAAGGCAAATCATTCTTCTGCATAAAGCCTAAACCGTAGAGCCTAAACTACTTCTACATTGATCTCCCAGGAAACCAGGGCTTGGAGTAATAGAATGGTTCACTAATTTATGATTTTCTCAGCGTAACCTGATCAAAGAATTGATAATGCTTTAGTGACTAGGGACTTCAAAGGTTGCATTTTTGGTTGAAGGAACACAAGCGCTCAATAAAAGTATTAGAAGTCATGTGTGGACTGTGCCCTTATTCTCTGGAACTGTTGAAACACAAGAAACCAAATCGAATTAGTTTTGAAGTACAAAAACAAAACAACAAAAACAAAACAAAACACTCACCTCTTAAACAAGAAGGAAGAAAAACAAAGACAGATGCAAAGCCTGGAAAGTAATTTCAAGTTTGCACACAATATTTATGAAGGAAAGCAAATCAAACAGAATGCTTAAGAATCTACAAGTGAAACAGAGATCATCTTTAGGTGCCATTTCCCCTTGCATCCTCTATCTATGCAAATTTAAAATTAGTGTCCATGATTATATTTAAGGCTATCATGGATATTACCAAATATCCCTATTTAATAACAACTCAGGATAAAGATTTCTCTTATACCTATCAACACATTGGGAAGTGTTAGAGAGTGAAACCTACAGTTAGTCCTTCTAAACCTTTAAATCCTATGATTTTCTAGTTGGTGGGCCAAAAGGCCCTATGTCATGTCTCTGGCTTGTAGACAGCTCCTTGCCCTTCTGTGGAGCTCATTCCAGATCTTTCATTGTTGCATTGCAGTAGCCCCTGACCCTTTCCATCTGACACACTGGCTTTGAAAGGTATTGTTTTGGCTTTGGCAGAGGAGCATTGTCTTGACCTGTATCTTTGGCCATCCACTTGTCCTAAGATAAGCGGCCTTTGCAGATCACCGGCGTGGACTATGGGCCAATGGACATCATAGCCTGGTGTTTGGCTCTCTGGTCTTGGGTGAGACTGCATGTGAAGCCAGCCCTGGTTTCACAGCCTCAGGACGATAGCTGTCACCCATGGACCAAGGCAGACATATATGTCTCAGGAATTGGGATGTTCGCTTTGTCAGACACCGGTACAGGGACATTTATAAGGAACGCAATTTCGCAGAGAGGAGAGAAAAGGGACAGGCTTGTAATTGATGAAGGACGGAAAACCCAGCCTGCCAGCGCTCTACTCATCAACGTGAGGAGATGAGGATGGGATAAGTGGACCAAAGGAGCATTAGCTGTAGATTCACTTTCTCGACTTACAACACCTCGCAAAATAATTTAGTAATGAAGACCTCTTCTGCAGACTGGCAGCCTTATTTATCTGCCCTACCTCCATTCCAGACCACAGTCATTTATACATCCTTTGTGGAAGGTGTCACATTTGGGCGCCAGAGTCCAGCCTGTTGTATGAATTTACAGAGGGACGCGTCCTTTAAGGACAACTAAAATGACAGCTTTTATCATGAGGATGCTTCCCACAAAAATAGCTTTTTGAATTATTTCAGTGATAGACCCGCTCGTTTTTGGCTTAGCAATCAGTATCATTATTTCTAATCCAAGGATAGGATGGCATGTCTCAAAATGGCTTTAAAGTGCAGCCATCCCCTGCTGTTCTGTACTGTAAACAAAGTCATCTGGAGCCGTCGGTAGGCCCTGAATGAAGCAAAACGAGGAGAGGGTGGGGCAGATTGGGGTGTGTCTGACAGGGAGGATGGAAGATCTGGGTCTGGCTGGGTCCCAGCTGAACTAGTCAGGTGACCTCGGGCAGACCACACCTCCACATTCAGTTTTACGAAGCGTAGGAAGATTGCAAAGAAATGAACATTTCTGACAGCATGCCTATTGGGGAGTCCCATCCACAGGCTCTCAGCATGAAGGAGAAGACCCCCTGCCCCCGTTTCAGTTCCCACATGTATAATTTTAGGTTGGGGAGAAAGTTATGTGTCATCCCAGACCCCTCAATTTATCCAAGGAGCTGAGACTCTCAGTTTAGTCTCCCTCTCCTTTTTCTCTCTCTAGGCCATACTGAATTCCACAAGGACCCGAGGTCTAGGTCATCCTCGAACTTTAACCACGCAGGGCGTTCTCATTGCCCTGGGTCACTCTATAGACCAGGTACCTGTTCATGTTCATGGTGCCAGCCGCCATCATGCAATATTCACCCTGTGCCCATTGGTCTTAATCTTCCCCCTTTCCCTGGCATCTATATTTCTCATCTAGAGGACGCCTGCTGGCCTTCTGCTGAATCTTCTGGGTCTCCTGTGTGTCTCCTCTTAGGGGCAGGTACTTCCTGGCACTGCCAAGCCTAAAGAATACTTCTGTTTGTTTGTTTCTTTCCTCTTTTAAAACGAGCATTAGTGTCTTGCCTGCATGTGTGACTGTGTGAAGGTGTCACATCCCCTGGAACTGGAGTTACAGACAGCTGTGAGCTGTCATGTGGGTGCTTGGAATTGAACCCGGGTCCTCTGGAAAAGGAGTCAGTACTCTCAACTGCTGAGCCATCTCTCCAGCCTCTGCTTCTCTTTCTTAAATATTTACAACACTGTTTCCCCTCTAACTTGAAGTATCTAGGACATGATAAAAGACAAAGATTGTAAGGAAAAGAACATTGTCACTGTTCAAGGAGAAGTCTTATCTTTTGGGCAGGTATTGGTGTCCTGAATCTAGAAACCCTTTAAGGCAAGTATATCTTTGTTTCTAGTTCACATACATATTAACTGGAGTTTGTGGCAGTAACTCTCTTTTTCTTATTTTCCTAGATGAGGAAGGACACAAATATATTTATTTAAGGCATGCTGGTCCCTGCTGGTAGCAGCTCTGCCACCTTGGAAGCAGGGCTTTCTGGGTTGCTTCACGGGGAAGCAACTCCAAAGTTCTCAAAGCTAATCCACATTGCTCTGCCTTCCCTTCCACCTTCCACAGCAGAGAGTGAAGCTGTCACAGGGAAATATCATGTGTGCTGTCCCAGCTTTCAGTTCACACCTCTTTCTGCACCACCCAACCTCGGGATTACCCTGCAGAACTCCCACTTCCAAAGGAGACAGCTGACATTACTGTGGTGTTTGGATGTTTGGATGTTCTTTTAAAAGACATGCATGGAAATCTGGGGCTTCTCTGGTAAATGAGCTCCTGTGTATCTGACTCACGTCACTAGAACCGTCAGGATCTCCCTTCCGCAGGGGGATACAGTTCCCAGGATGTGCACAGTATTCATGACTTCCATATCCCCCCTTGGCCTGAAATGATGGGAAAACATCACGAAGTCTAAGATTCGTTTCTAGGGAAAGCTGTTCTTTGACAACTGAACCTCTCGACTGGAGGAAGGGACCAAGAGCAATGGAGTCGATAGTTACACAGCCATGGCGTTTCGGTTATCCTTCTAAATGCTCATGTATTTATCCAAGTTTTATCAAGGGTTTATTAATACTGGAGTCTTAAATATAATTCCAATGACCAAAGAAAATTGTCTGAAAATTGAAAATTATAGTAGTTAATGTTTACTGAGAAATTCAGAATCTCGGAGCAGCTTGGCAAAATAACAAATCTAAATTAATTGGCATATATGTATGCATGTATGCACATACATATTTGGTGTATGTCTGCACACTATGGTTATCTGGTTGTCCGTGCCAAGATGGCATTCATCTCAGTCAGTTGGGGCCAGTCTAACAAAATACCACAGTCTGAGCAGCTTTCATACAGGTTCTTAAGGATGGCACCAGAATGCTTGGGTTCTGGGAAAGGATAACTCAGGCTTTCAGCAGTTGTTATTATTATTATTATTATTATTATTATTATTATTATTTGTAAACTCTCATGTGGTGGGAAAAAGTTGGAGAGCCTTTGGGGCTTTGCCTATAAGACCTAATTACCTCTTTACGACTCCTAATATCATCACTTGGGGTGGGGTTTCAACTATGAAATTTGAGGGTAATACTCAAATTTAAGTTCACTGCACTGTCCTTTTATGGTCTCGGACATGGTAACCAAGAGCTCTTAAATTTCCATATTGAATAATATGATTTTACTTTACACAAAGGTTAAATGAAGCTGATGGGACCCTTCCATGTAAGCATCTCGACCTTGCCTTCTCTAGCCACAGTGAGTTCATTCCCTGCACTCAAAGCTCCACCCAAAACATGGGGTGACAAGAGGCTTTCTTGACTCTTCCCATCTGGCCTGGGTCCCTTTTCCTCTTGATGGTACTCTGCTATTACAGTCCCAGCTGTTCACTTCTGTGTGTAATGCATGTGTGTGCACGGTACATATGTGGTACAGTTCTATCGGTCCAGTTCTATCATTCTCCACTGTATTTCTTTGAGAGCTCTCGTTAGACCTGCAGCTAGGCTGTTGGCCAGCGAGCCCCAGTGATTCTGCTAGTTCCACCCTTTCCTCTCAGCATTAGGATTATATGTGTGTGTGTGTGTGTGTGTGTGTGTGTGTGTGTGGCACACCTGGCCTTTTACCCGAGTGCTGGTTTCAAAACTTGGGTCTTCATACCTGCACAGTAAGCACATTTAGCCACTGAGTCATTTTTCTAGCTTGTGCCCTTTTTTCCTTTTCTTTCTTCCTTTTTTTCTTCCTTTCCTATTTTGTTCTTCCTCTTTTTTTCCACTAGAAATGGCTTTCATATGTGCCTGTGTGTATATATGTATATACATACAGACTTTGACCCTAGTGGAGACAGAGCCAAGCTATAAACTTGGGAAGGCCGGGGCTATGGCACCTGCTATCACCTGCTTAGGTAAGAACTCCAATGTTGACCGCTGTGTTTGCAATTGCTTAGAAAGCGGATTATAGGAAAAGCCTCATAGAGGGGACCGGATCTTTCTCTCCTTAACAAACATGTTTGTTTCTCTAGAGACACTGTCTGCTTATCCTGCAGCCTGCCTGTTTCCTAGTCACTACCAATTAGCATAATTACTATCTCTAGGTCTTGCCCTTTATTGATCCCGGTAGTTAAAGCAGTTTACAGTCAAGAGACACACTGACAGGAAGCACAGATGCATTCCCTAGGACCTCGAAGGGCTTTGTTCTTTTTCTTGCATTTACCTCCCTCTGCTTTTGCTTTCAATTACTTTCCCTTTCCTCGTTCTTCCCATTTGGCTGCAGCACAGATTCAGGATATCCCTTAGCCCAGTGACAGAGAGTCCTGGGAAGACGTTTACCACGAAAGCCCCATTTGGATTCAGACTAATGTGAACGACCTGTGGGCGTCAGTGTGTAGTCAGATAAATAATCAGCCAGGAGTTTATCAGATGCCACAGCAGCACCATACAGAGGGCTAGGTGGGCATTTTTAGCTGCTCCAAGGGGTTGAGGCTGGAGTCCCCAGGCTCTGAAAAGATCTCACCAAGATGCTATTGAAGAAATTGAACTAACAGTAAGGGAGCTGGCAGAACACCAGCCCAGATCCTGAACAATTGTTAAGAAAGGCATTCCTGAGTTTCTAGAAACCAGAGGTGTGCAGTCACAGTATTGCTATGAAGAGGGTTAGTTCTGATTTAGATAAGAAATGCACCAAGCCGAGGAGTGTGCTGAATACTATTAACATATTATTACAGGTGGTGTCTGCCTTATGCATCTTTGCATACACGTAAGATGAGCTTGCAGTAACAAAATGGTGTCAGAAAGCCCAGGCGAGGCCCTCTGAGGGCAAGTGTCTCAGAAAGCCCAGAAGGGCAGGAGGGCAGATAGATGGCTTGGATGTCTCAAGCCAATTCTGACTGGGTTGTAAAGGCTGTTGGGAGCCTGGCTTAGGAAGAATCTAGACAGGCTGGTCAGCGCTGTGCAAGGGTGGGTATTGTTTACCAGCTGGGTGTGTCAATCATAGAACGGGGACGTTTCTGAGAGTCTGAGCCTGCCCTAAGCCTGGTGAGAAAAATGCTTTGATGCATGTGTGTTATTTTCCACGACACTAGAAGGGAACGGATGGCTCCTGCCGTAGATTCTGCATCCTTGTCTTCCTGCGTTCACCCTTGGCTAGACTCCAGCCAAGAGTGATGCCAAGTCTGTCCCCCGGCTCTTCAATTGTCAGTCTTTGTTGTTTGGGAACTAATGGGAGCTGGCTGTCAATACTCTTACTTTCCTTGTCACTGGCATCTAAACAGCCAAATGTGCTTTTAGCTTATTAAAATGACAGCGACAACGCAAAGTTCCCTTTTAGCAGTAACGAAATGGAGAGTCAGGGAAAGGACTCGGGGGGCGGAAGCACTTGCTCCAAAGGTTGAGGCCCTGGGTTACTCTCCTCAGGGCCCATCTAAAGCCCGATCAGGTAGCATATGTGTGCAATCTCTGTGTTCCTGTGATGAGATGGGAGGTGGATACTGGAAATCCATGGGTTTGGGGTTTGGCACACTGGCATACCCAGTGGCAAGAAAAAGATCCTGTTTCAAATAAGATGAAAGGTAAAGACCAAAACCAGAGGCACACACACACACACACACACACACACACACACACACACACACAAAGAGATGGAGTTAAAAAAGAGAGAATTGGAGGGAAATTTGAATGTTATGATCCCTTTATGGTAGAGCATATACAGAGTTAGTGCTTTATCTGGTGATTCGCATGTAGTCATGTATGTAGGAAGTAGGCTTTATTTTCATTTAGTAGGTCCTTAATATAACGGACAATAATTTTATCTGCCCACCATTTATGCCCTTTCATTTTGTAGAGCAGCCTGACCTTTTGGAAGCTAACCAGCCCCTTCTCAGTTCTATCCCTTGCATTCACTCAGCAGTAGGAAGCTCAAGTGATTCTGAACTGGCCACCCAATACCTTCTGTCCTTCTCCCAGTTACTGGTGCCTGTGGTTTGAGTTGTGTGGGGGTCGTATCTCCAATACTGTAGGATGTTTCTTATCAGAGACAGCTTATTTTTCCTTACAGTGCTGGACAGAAGTAGGCAAGTTTTAAGAACTCACTAAAATGGCTACAAAGCATCCAGAATCCCTATAAAGAGAGGACACTCAGACACTCAAAGAGGAAAGACAATAAAAAAAGAGGGAAGACTTAGACAGAATGCTGTCTTCAAACCAAGGCGACAAGGAGCTAGGAAGAAGGCATGGAGGGTTCTCCCTCATCGTTCTCAGAAAGTAGCAAGGGTTTTGATAGATTGATCTTGGACCTATGGCTACTGGAAGTGTGAGACCAGGAATCTCTGTGCTCCAGGTACCCAGCATGTGATCCTTGGCTACCCAACCTAGCAAACTAATATGGGAATGATCCAGAAACTCAAGAAAGGCCAATGAAACTTGGGCTAGGACTTTGAATGAAACAACTGGATAAATGAATATCTAATTTCTTTTCTAACTGCGAGGAAAGAAGAATGGAGCTTCTGGGCTTTCCATGCAGACAGAGGTAGAAGCAGTATAGGAAGTCCCAGACGGAGACTGAGTGAGCAAGATGGAGTCCTAGTGACATGTTAGAGTCACAAGTATAAAGCATTTTCAAATAGCCCCCAGCTCTTGAACTTTCCATTACATTGGCCAGTAAACTCTCTGCTTTTTCTCCCTTCAGGCTGAGACATCATATCAGTTACTCAAAAGGGCCCAACTGAGGGTTTTTAAGCAGCTTTGGAACTGATCAGAAAGTTGAGAGAGTAAACTCCTTCTGGTTCCTACTGCTGCATGAGTCTGGAAGTCAACAGGGGAAGGGATTTTTGGCTCTATGAATTCTGAATCATAATTATAAAGTGTTTTGCCCACATGGACTGGGGACTCCTTCAGAGAAGTCATCACGGAGCATACCCAGTGACATGAAAAGAATATGTGTTTAATATCAAGGTGTGATATCAAATAGAATCATTCAGATATCAGTGGCAAGAGTCAAATCTATTTTTGCCATTCCTTATGACATTATCTTCATGTTATTCTCAAATGGTCCCCTAGGAGACGGATACTTCTAAAAGAGATGGCTTTATAAATGTCACTCAGCACTAAGCAATAAAACTCCCGGACATTTCCCTTCAAGCTCATGGCTTCCTGACGACTTCTACAGTCTCTATGGTGGACCATTGTGTAGGTATATTCAGGAAGCCCCCTTTTTTCCCTTTTAAGAGAGAGAGGTCACTGATGTTGGCAGTGGGATGATTCTAGAGATGTGTGCAGACTTTGAGGGAGTTTCTGCAAGACCAGATTGGGGCTATAAGTCTCCGTATAATTGAAGATCACCAGTGAAAACCTGGCCCAGGATAGTCATGACCCCGAGTGATTGCCATCTGTTGATTATTGGTCTCGATCCAGTTCCTCAGGCTGGTCGCCACATTAAAAAGGCTATGCACATATATTAGCATCAAAATAATTAACCACAATAGCATCTGTGCCAAGGACACAATGAATGAGCCATTTAAAACACACTGTCCATTCACGCCTAAAGGTTTCCTCTGTGATTATTCTGGGGCAATCTCTCATAGGCTTTGCCTGATTTGGAGCAAGAATTTGACTTGTTACATTCTGGGATAAATCATAGATTATTAAAAAAAACAGAACTTATACACATACAAACACACACATGTATGTATCTTCTCATTAGTAATTTTTGATCAAGGATATGCTTATCAAGACATGACATAAAGCAGCTTGTACTGTCATATACACTATAGTAACCTTCTACATTTTACTTAAAGACAAAAACAAAAATAAAGGAAAGAGGGAAAACTTCATATGAACAAGATGGCCCCACTAATGAGGTTGGCATGCAGCACTGCAAAGTGGGCAGGGGATGTCTCAGTGGCAGAGGTCCTGGGTTCTGTCTCCAGCGCTGTAAAACAACAGTGTGCCACACAGTCTCAGAGCTTTGCTCATGGCCAGCTTTCTAGTATAAAATATGATATGACCTGATCAGTCAGTTTCAGGAGTCATCATATTCTTGTAGGAAAGATGAAGGAGCACACAAAATCTTCATAATTCAGAGACAGGCAGGACTTGTGCTTCCTTTCTTCCCCTGGTGCTGAAGGAATCTAAGAATCACAGTTCTTCTCTTTTGCAGGACCTCCATCCCACGTCTACATCTCGTCTTCCCTCAACACAAAGTTTTTCTGATGTTATGGAAGCAACACACGCTCATTTCCCCACCCTTGCTGCTAGCGTCTGCTCTTTTGGTTGCTTTATCAGCCTTCTTCAGTGCATTGCAACAACACAACGGTGCATGCATGTGCATGTGCGTGTGCGTGTGTGTGTGCGTGTGTGTGTGCGCGTGTGTGTGTGTGTGTGTGCCTATGTCTGTATTTGAGTGCTTTTCTGTGTGTAAGGGGGTAGCAAATATTGTTTCCCTTTGACAGATGAATTCAGGCCTGGTATGGGAATGGTACAGGTTGGGACAAGGTGAACCAGTGTCCCCGGTTTCTGTCCTTATCCCTGGCACTCCACAGCTGAAGGAGAACTAAGAAAATGTCTCTCATTTCTGATGGTTAGAGCTGTGGAAAGCATTGCTCTTGTGCAGTGAGATATTTTTGATGATTCTGTTAATCTTGTTAAGAGACCATGTGTGGGACTAGAAAGTTTATTGTGTACATTGCTTATTGCGTGATACAAAAGCCTTTACTCTATCTTGTTAAGATTAGACACATTCAAATGTAGAAGGATTTAGTGGAGCACCTGTGGTTGAAGGTCAGTGTGTCAGAAACAGTGGAGGATGATTGCACTTGTGGATGTCTGGCCAACAAGAAGCATTGATGACAGAGCCAGGCTGGTCCTTCACCACACCGTGTAGACCAGGGTGCCCATGGAACTGATCATACATACTTAGGTCTACTCAGAGAGAAGAAAGTGACTTCCGGATGTTTTCCATTGCCCTGAACTTCATACTCATCACCTAGCAGCTCCATTTCTTCTTGTGTTAAGACGGTACTGTTGGACATACGGGGCACTCTACCCTAAGTTATTGCACCCTGTGTGTCAATCTGGGAAGCCAGCAGAAGCAGGAAGGTCATTCTTCCCTTCCCTCATCCTTCTACAATGGATGGCATAAAATACAGAAAGGTTTCTCTCTCTCTCTCTCTCTCTCTCTCTCTCTCTCTCTCTCTCTCTCTCTCTCTCTCTCCCTCTCTCCCTCTCTCCCTCTCTCCCCTTCTCCCTCTCCCTCTCCTTCCCTCCCTCCCTCCCTCCTCCCTCCCTCCCTCCTTCCCTCTCTCTCTCTCTCTCTCTCTCTCTCTCTCTCTCTCTCTCACACACACACACACACACACACACACACACAGAGAGACACACACACTTTCCACCCTTTTACCCTAAAAAGCCTCAAGTGATGGGGTCCTTTCTACACTCAAGGGAAGGAATATCACTCAGAGATGTCAAGAATTCAAACAAACATACCTTGCTCAGTTCATCAAAATGAGATCAGTCCCTTCTGTTCTCCAATCATATTTCAGCATATCTGTGCATAAAACCCACAGATTTCCACAATTCTCTGGGTGTTTGTCCATGTCATTGGAAACTTAGACTCTACCAATCTATATGCTCTCATCTTGTTAACTTGTCTGTTAGATGAGCTTCAACCAAAACCCTATAATGGCGAGGAAAGACAGTGCTTTCCCTGTGAAGCACCAGACCTGGCAGACATCTAAGCCAGAGCAGAGTGCCCTATGGTCAACATTCTGCTGGAGGCTTCCATTGTCAACCTGCCTCTCAACCTTGATCTTTGGAGTTCAGAAAGTAGATGGTCTATCCCTCTGCTCCATCTCTACGGTCTGACTCAGCCTCTGACCCTGAGGCTGAGGCTCATGGGAGAGGCTTTCACTGTTAGCCTTCATGACTCCCATTCTGACCCTTTTACATTTATCTTCTTTATTGCTTTCAGTAAAATAAAATGTGTCGTGTCACTTGCAAGCTTTAAGTCCATCATTGAGTCCTGTTTTCCTGGCACTGATAAAAATTGCTGGGCTCCCCATAGGGGGCCAAGTAGCTCCATCCCAGGGCTTCTGCTACATTTTCAGGACCATCACCCTCCCTTCCTCCTGCTGGACCTCTGTCTGGCAGCAGCGTGCTCCCAGTAATTCCAGCTCAGCTCCCTGGCACTGCCCTCTTCATTTATATAACTGTTCATTATCTCACTGTCTTCAGCCTGAGCTGATGCAATAGACCCTGGCACTAACTGAGTGGTCCCTACGAACTGGCTCAGTGAATAACTGAACCAATATTCAATTCCTTCCCGACTGCGGGACAGCACCGCCATCTTTGATAGCTAATTTCCAGACAACCGTTCTAGAGCGATGAACAAAGGCAGTGAAAGACTAAAGAGAAACCTAAAGCATAGCGATCCTGGCACCCTAGAGCAGGGTCATGGGTCAAGGGTGGGGAGGTGGGCGGTTGGGAGGTTAGGGGTGGGTGCGGGTGGGTGTTTTGGGGAGTATAACTACCTTCACAGATGGGCTTCACCCTAAGCATCCAAGGTTCTGTTTCAGGTATAATTTTGTGTATATAAGAAATCATTTCTTTTAGACAAGTTCAATGCCCATATGAGTTTCATTACAGACAAATAGAAGGTAATAAAGCTCCCCAGAGACAAAATAATAGCATGAAGATGTTTCTAGATATGGCCTGGCTCAGCATTTGATTAAGGATTATATTTAATCCATAAGGGGAATAGTTCAAGCACCCATGTTCTGTGGAATAGGAGGTTGATGATTTACCAGGAAATGCCTAAAGAATGAAAGGTTTGTAGGGAAAGGGATCCTCTGGAAACAAAAGGAGATGACTTTTGTTTAATGTTGATTGTGTTTCCCCTATCATTTTTAGGGAATGATTTCTTAGGCGTTAATTTGATTTCCAGGAGCTGAATGGCCATAATGAAGTTTTGCGGTGGTGCCTTCCGTGAAATACTGACTTAATAGTAATGTGAAGAAATGTTTATTTCCCAAGCTCAGACATCTACTTGTTTGAGAGCAATATTGCTAGGATACTACGCAACAAGCCTCCATTAATTGTGTACTCCTGGGTTTGACATGCTAATTGCTAGTGTATTAATTAAAACAGTTCTTGAACATTTTTGCTTCTAGAAGCAGTGGCAATGAAAATTTAACCAGTCATCTTCATATGACTGCTCCCTTCCTTGCCCAGATTTTAAGACTGAGACTACTAGCACGATTTGCGTGGACATTTCTGACCACCAGGTTCTATAATGCTAAAGAACGATTAGCAAAGGCATCTAAGTGAACACTTCCTAGGAAAATGGTTTAATTAAAGAGGAACATTCTTCTTTGGGCTTACCCATTCAGAATTACGCACAGGCTGCTTCTCAATCCCATGGAGGGGGTTTTTCCTACCACCTGTTTGTCCACAAGATGGCAGTAAATGTTTCTGTGATGATTTTGGTCTTTTGTGTGCGAACGCGGGTGTGTGGATGGGAGGGGGTGAAAAATTTTGCTTTAGAAGGAAAAAAAGTATTTATTTGATGTTTTATATTTTCATGTCAACTAAACCCAGTAGCCTATAATTAGTTTTAAATGCTCTCAAGTAGAAAGCTACATTGGTATCGTAACAATTAAGATGAGCATCACCACAGCACCGTATAAGCAGGTTCTTCCTCAGTGGTGTGACTGAAAGGGTGAAAGAGAAAGGTCATCATTTTGCTTTAAAAATTGACACAGTTCTAACTTGACTTGCTAATAATTTGCAAATACACAGGTTCACTCTGAATCCTTAGGTGAGTGAATGCCATGGGCAAAAGTTTTGGATGTGGAACATCGGGCGTACTAGAACCTTCTCCATGAAGTTGTAGGCAGCAGAGAACATCAACATGTATTCACTCAGCTGTCACACAGGCTATGGGTGACATTAAGGGACTCACGGGCAGTGAGCAGAGACACTAACGCAGAGATTATTTTTAACTGAGGGGAAGGAGGGAGGGAGTTTTGGAAAGCAGAACTCCCAACGTTTGCCCTGGAAAATGAGTGTGATCCAGGCTTGCCAGCCCAGCCGTGCGCTTGTAGGTGTGTGTGGGAATAAATCCCTGGTGTGTGGGGGAGGAGCAGCCAGGATGTCCATCAGTGCAGCAGACTGTAGAACAGGACAGCGAAGGAGTGAACTTAGCTGATGAGTGGTAGGTTTAGAAGTTTGGGTTTATTCTGGAGGCAATGAAGAGCCCCTGAAGAGTTCTGTGCTAAGAGGTAGCCTCCCAGCAGTGGTTCAGAGAGAACAGCCTGGAGTCTGAGCTTGATGAATTGAGGTGGCAGGAGACAAGCTGTGTGATTATGTACGGGTCTAGAGAGAGGTAGTAGACAGCCATGTCCAACATGTAGCTCCAACGCTAGAGCCATTAACTTCATCTCTCTAGGTCACTTTCCTCATTAACAACAACAACATCAAAGAGTTGGTGGGTTTTTCCATTCCCCAAACCCACAGGGATGCCCAGGAGGTCCACCTGGTGTGGAGAAAGGACAATGGATACCGATATCAGCAAGGCGGGCAGAACACCGCCTGCTCTTGGACTGAAAAATGAATGGAGGGCCTTTGGCAGGGAGGAGCGGGAATGACAGGAGAGATCATTGCACTCAGCTAGTTGCCTAGGAAGACAATTGGCCCTCAGTGGTGAAAGCAATGCCAGCCCTTTGGAAGAGTATTTGCAATTTAGACTCCACTACAGTGCTACACTGTATGCTCTATGATATTCTACATTAATTAGCATTCTAGGTAGCATTTAAACATGAACAAAGGTAGTACTTAAAGAAAGATGTACATAAATTATACAATGGCTTTTATGGGTGTATCCACTCTTCTGTTCTACCTAAACACAACCTTCAGCACATCTGTCAGTGTCATAGAAGGAAAGGGACTCATCAATGACCGGTTAAAATGGAAGCGATAGAAAACATTCTTTGTACAGAAACAGGGCACTGCGGATGCCACCTCCTGGCACTGGGCAGTGAGCTGCTTTCCCCTAGCGGTGAAGGAGGGGGCTTAAGCCACCACCTGGGCCCCTCAGTCACAGTGAAATGGGAAAGTGTGGAGGAAGTGCATCTACAGGAATTATTGCCAGGGATGCATCTGCTTCCTCACACTGCCCCAACTCATCCTCATAGCAGAGGCACCCCAGGAGTGAGGCTTTTTCCCTATCAAGTTTGGATGAGATGGCTGAATACAGGGGACAAATGTGAAGTTATCAGAGAACGACTAAAAAGATACGCGGTTTCCAGGACTGTCGCGGAGCAAGCTCAGAAAGTTTCAGGCCAACCTCCTGGCCCACAGCATTGCACAATGGCAACTGATGCCCAGAGGGGCACGTGAGGGGAGAAGGGACCCTCACCCTCTGCCAGATAGTCAGATTGGAGTCTGTTTGGTGCTGTTTAGTACAGACCGTGGAATGTGAGGTGGGCATTTCCATTCAGTGTGCTGGATGTTCAGCCATCGGCATTGTACAGCCTTGACCTGTCTTCATAAACAGCCATTTACCAGATAATAAAACAAATAAGTATAATGTAAAGACAGGAATATACACCCCTTAATAGATGAAGCCAAGGCCTTCCTATCTAGGCTAAATGCTTTTATATGTAACTATAATTTACAGTTCCTGGCTCTCTAGCCAGTTTGAATTCCATGTCTGTGTTTGATCTCCAAACCTTTCAGAAATTGTAAATGCCTTTCCTGAGAGTTTAGATGACTCAAACATCAGCTTGAAAACAAATATAAAAGGTATCATTAAAACTTGGGATGTCTGGGGCTGGAGAGATGGCTCAGTTGTTAAGAGCACTGACTGCTTTTCCAAAGGATCTGAATTTAATTCCCAGCATCCATATGGCAGTTCAATTCACAACCTCACACAGACATATATTAAGGCAAAACCACACACACACACACACACACACACACACACACACACACACACACACAAATTGGGATGACTACCACACATTTCCTTAATTAAAAAAAATTAGAGTGTGTGCATAAATTCATGTGTGTGCATGTGTGTGTGTGTGCATGCATGTGTTTGTAGTATACATGTAGAGATTAGAGGACAGCCTTGAGGAGTTGATTCTCTCTCTCCACTTTGGTTCTCTTTTTCCACCTTACATTGGTTCTGGGGATTGAACTTATGTGGACAGGTACGTTGGGCAGAAACTTCACTCACTGAGACATCTTGCCAGCCCTCTTAATATTAATAATAATAACTGAAGTATTTCTTTAAGGCCAATAACGTAAACATACTGTGTAATTTATCTCCTTTTATTTTGAAATCTGTTGCTTCTCATTTAAATACTTATGAAATGCACATGTTGGTTAAAAGCAATGCTTTATCCAGTGTCGTGGGGCATCAGAAAAGACAATACAAGCTTCTAAGAGGAAGAAGGAGCCACAGGAGAAGCACTGCTCAGAAGAAAGAACCAAGGGCTAAACATTAGTTTGGGAAAGTCAGAAGAGAAAAACTGGCTTGGTTAGTGGATTTGACTTTCTGCCTCTGGATCAGATATTCGGAACTTAGCCCTTCCTCTTGTTCTCAGCCAGCAGAGACCACCTAGAGAGCCTTAGGAAGCTGTCCGCTTTGCTTTGTCTCCACCCGAACTGAGTACCACGGTGCGGAAACCATTTCTTCATGGTTTTTATCCCCAACACCTGTTTTGCTAGATCTTGGCTCATGGGGCATGTCTGCAAATGTTTCGCCAATCAGCAAACCAGCTATCGCCTCTCTATCAATAGGTTCTCTATGTTCACATAAAATAACGCTCTATTAAGTATAAAATCTAATGCTATATTAATAACACATAGGATGGTGTGCTTGATGGTGCTGAGTGAGTCTAAATAAGCGTCATGGTATGAATCATTTTTGTTTCCCATTTTCTCCCATCTTTCTTGTATGTTTGAAGTATCTATTGACTTCAAGCGATAAAGCTATAGAATGTCAGAAGGATCCTGCAGGTGATTTAAGATAAGATAACTCTTGTCTCTCCCATATCCTTGACAAGATATTGCTATGACTCTTGCCTAACCATGAACACTGAGGAGATCATCCAGGTGCCCAGTTTAAATGTGCCTGTTGGCACCATACTGTTCTTTATTATCTGGTATAAATGTGGACCCTTGTATTTCTGGCTATTGGCTCTAGTCTAGAAAGAAGGACTCCTTTACTGTTTAGAGACAATGTTCTGTTAAATAGCCCAGGCCATGCTTTGACTTGTAATCTTCACCATCACGTGTAATGCCGGGGATAAAACCCATGGGCTTACACATGCCAGACGTCTACCGCTAGGCTATATCTACAGCCCTATAATAGTTCTAAGTATTTACCATCTCTAAAAGCATAGATCAGCCTGCCCTTCATCTAGTATTCTTAGACTAAACTTCTGTTTTTCTCAGAATTCTATGTACACCTGTACTCTCCTCTCAACAGTTGGGAGTGCTAGGCTCTATTGATGCTGATGAGGCTGCAATCTTCTTGAAACCCAAGACAGGTTTCAAGAAGGTTTCAAGAAGGGGTCTCAGAAGTTTTCAGTCTGTAGTTGGTGGATCACTTGATGGGGTGACAGGTAGCAGCCCCAGAAAAGCCATTCACTCAAAACTGGAAAAACTGTCCACACGATCAATCTCCATCTTCCCCATCTCCAGCGCTGTGGCTCTCATGTTTAGACTCACATCCAAATCACCTAGTGGGGACCCCAGATGGCTGTACTGTGCCCTCATTTTCTGATGCTGTAGATCTGGATGGAGATTTGAACTATTTCTAAGAAATCTCCCAGGTCATTTTATGCTGCCAGTCCAGAGTCCACACTCGAACTAATATCCTGGACAATGCCTCAGACAAGTGACAGCTTCAATGTGAATGTCAGTTTAGGGGCATGACTAATATAAGGGAAATGAGGGGCCTACAAAGGATGAAAGGTGTAGAGACCTTCATCCTTAGGGCCATTTAGGTACAGTGTCATCCAGATGAGTCAGCCGCATCCAACAAGCTGATGGCTGGAGTACTCTTTATGCCATAGTGTGGCCTCCATGGTAGGCAAATGTTGACACTCAGAGACTCATGCCTCCTGTGCACATCTAAGAGGGTTGGTTTCTAGTTGACTCCTCATCCTGGTGAATGCTGAGAGTCCTTGTTACAGGTGTGAAAGAGTTAAGTGGTCACAGTGAGGTCCATCTTCCAAATGTGGTACCCAATAGGACATTATTCATTGAAATCCTGTTATTCATGATACCACAGATGGAGTTAGAAGGCATTATGTTAGGTAAAATAAGCCAGGCATATCCGAGCAGTGGTGGCACATGCCTTTAATACCAGCATACAGGAGGCAGAGGCAGGTGGATCTCTGTGAGTCTGAGACCAGTCTGGTCTAGAGAGTTATTTCCAGGACAGCCAAGACTACACAAAGAAACCTTGTCTTAAAAAAACAAATTAAAAAAAATAAGCCAGACACAGAAAGATAAGTATCATGATCTCATTCATATGTGTAATCTCAAATAGTTAAGTACATAGACATTAACATAGACTGTTGGTTCTTAGAGTCTAAAGAAAGCAGAGAGAAGGCACAAGAGGTCAACGTGTCAATATTAGAGTTAGATATGAGGAATAAATTTTGGTATTTTATGCATAGCAGGGTTTTTATCATTAGCAATAAAGAAGGAAATATTTCAAAATATTCAGAAGAGAGAATTTGAATATATTCATCATAGTGGCAGGTTTGAAGTTTAAGGTGATGGATAGGCTAATTACTCTGAATTGATCACTACCCAATATATATACCAATCAAAACATCACACTGTTCTCATCAATGTGTGCAATTTTTGTATGCCAATCGAAAGCAGTAGGGGTTGATATTTGAGCTATTCACGGGTTTGTTATCTCAAAATGGCCTAACAGTTTGGCTTAGTGTCCCTACATGGATGGACAGAAGTAGACTTGGAGTGTAGGCGCCATGGAAGAGTTTGGAGAAGATGGCAAAGCCCCAGCAGCAGTGTCAGAGCGGAGTGACAACTAACTGTGTGAAGTGTACGCATGAAAGAGGAGATTTCAAAACTCCATCCGAATCCTTAAATGACAGGATGGGTTTTTTCAAGGAGGAAATGACATCACACATGAGATAATATGTCATAATAAATAAGGGCTGTGGCTCATGGACTATTCCCCTATCACTTGTAGCCTCAAACCTTGCCTGTCTCCTAGGAGACAGCGCGTAAATAAGTGATGTTACAAGGCAGAAAAATAATAGGAAAAGGTGTAGAGCAGTGGTTCTCAACCTTCCTGATGCTGCGACCCTATAATGCAGGCCCTCATGGTATAGTGACCCCAGCCATAAAATTACTTTCATTGCTACTTTATAGTGTAATGTTGCTATTCGCATGAATCATAATGCAAATATCGGTGCTTTCTGATGGTCTTAGGTGACTCCTGTCATAGGGTCATTCCACCCTCAAAAAGGTTGTGACCCACAGGTTGAGAAACACTGGTCTAGAGTGTGGTAGCAAGGAACTGTGTGAGCAAGGAGGAGGGAGTGTGTGTGTTTCCAGAGAAGTGGTTTTAGAATGATCACTCCATCTCTGAGGAAATTGGCAGGTGGCAGTTCCAGCTACAGAGGGATGGAAGGAAGTGAAAGAGTTGGCTCTGCTGTCTCCAAGTCCTGGAGACCTGACCTTGTACTTTCCCCTACTGCTGCTGGCTTCAGGAGGCCTCTGCTCCCCTAACCTGCTTCCTCTGTCGTGTGAAGGAAATTCACCCTCAAGTTTGACAGGAACTTAAGGCTGTCATGAGGTAGCAGTTTACCATTCAAGATAAATATACAATGACAATCCCATTTTGAAGCCTCTGGGTATGAGGGCTCCCAGGATTGCTTATCAATGGATCACTTCTTTCCCCATGCCTATCATTCAAAACCCTTTGTCCATTTCAATCCAACTACTGCTTGCCATTAAGCAAATGAAATGACAAAAGATTAGGTTTCAGGGAGTTTAAAATATCTCTCTTTAAGGTGTGCTAGATGGTGGCACTGAGTCACAGTTCATATTTTCAGAGGTGAGGACAAAGTGTGAAGAAAGAAACATAGTTATGCAGTTCTGAGCGAGCTGCCTATTCTAGGATGGGAATGGGGGTGCGCTAAGCAGTGTCCTGACTGCCCATGAACTCTGTTCCCAGTGGCCTCTGTCAATAGATGAATGGATGAGGAATTGATTCGCAAGGCTGCTATGGGACAACGATTTTACCCCGTAAAGATTTGTTTCTTGTACTTGTTTAATAAAATGCTGATTGACCAGTAGCCAGGTAGGAAGTATAGGTGGGACAACTAGGTAGGAAATAGAGGCAGGGCCATGAGGACAGGAGAACTCTGGGAAGAGGAAAGAGTCAGTCTGCAGCCATCACCCACACACAGAGGAAGCCAGACACAGAGCAAGTAAGACATGACTGCCTTGCCAAAAAAGGTAGCAAGCCACGTGGCTAACACAGACAAGTATTATAAGCTAATATAAGTTATAAGAGTTAATAAGAAGCCCAAGCTACTAGGCCAATCAGTTTATAATTAATGTAGCCCTCTGTGTGTTTCTTTGGGGCTAAACGGCTGCAGGACTGTGCAGGACAGAAAACTTGGTCAACACAAGGCAACTTTCTTACCTGGTGAACTAACTGTTCTTCAAATACCTAAACCTAAATCCACTCCCTGAATCAGGAAAGAAAAAAATTGGTTTGAGGTTTCTGTGGCTTTATTTATACAGCCACTTTCTGGTTTACTCATCACTGAGCTGAGTAGCTTCAGGAACACACGTGTAAGGTTCCATGTAGCTCTTAAATGGTCGAAGTCTCTGGGCTTAGAGGGACGAGTGTAAATGTGACCCTTACTGTGTTTTATCTCTAAGAATGTTCTCGGATTTCCCTTTGTTTCGACCAGAGAAATGGATGCCTAGCATCCACAGCTGTGCCTCAGTCCCGCCACTCCAGGGGGTTCTGTCCACCAAATGCGAATTCGGGACTCATCACGCTCACTGGAGCCTGTCTTCCCACGTCTCAGGCTAATTTGTTCTCATCCCATCAAGTTGAGAGCCCGGCGGAAGAGATTTGCCGTTGGCAAGTTCAAGGCTGATTAATGAGCAATTTCAGCAGGGAACACGGAAGGATATTACCTGGAGTAATTCACGACATCCAAGCCAGGAAAAAAAAATAACCTCCAGGGAGACACATGGTCACGTTGGACTTGAGATTTCAGGCTGAAGGTTGGGAGGTTCGAAGCTGTCTGGTAGCAAAAGGATGGCTGTAACAGGTGCCGCATGGCACAGACTTCAGTTGCCGTAACACTGAGTGAGGCTTTTGGCTAGCTCCTTCTCAAAGGAAGGTTCTTTTAGGCCCCAAACCACCTTGCATAATTTCCGTGTTGCTGGCTCAGAGTCACGATGGAATATGGTTTTTTTTTTTTTTCCGTGAAGCAATGCCCAGGATGACACTAGAGCCCCTTTCTTGCCTTGTAACTACGGTTTCAGACTGCCTCCTTCAGAGAATACACACAAAGGCTGTGCTGATTGGAATCGAGTTCAAAAGCATGGCCTACATCCCAGGGCTTCAAAGAGCTGCCACCTTGAAGTTAAGGAGAGTCTGCTGCACTTCTCAGTTTTCTAAAACCTCACCTCTGCATCCCTTTTCTGTGAGTGGAGCCTGCTTTATTTTTAATTTGTCCTTCAGAACGGTGAGCACTTTAGACTGAAGTTTCCTTTGGCTTAGCTTTCCACGACTCATTCAAACCCGTGAGCTTGCTGGGTCGCCATATTTCAGGTCAGTTGTGGGTACACGGTGGAAGAAAGAATTTGCAGTAGGGATATCAGCAATTTTTTTTGAGACAATTTCAGCGCCACTAATTTGGACTCAGCTAAGCAGACTTTTGATTCAGATTTCGCCAGTGTTGGGATGCAGAATGGTTACCTCTAGTGAAAACAAGGTCAAATATGAATTTGTAGCTATTATTTATTAAACAGTTTTATCAAGCATGCTACCAGCCATTGTGACAGGGACTTCAAAGATATTATCTTTAAAGAATGTGTGTGTGTGTGTGTGTGTGTGTGTGTGTGTTTAGGTGCCCACAAAGGTGTTGTGGAAGAGGGTTGTTGGCTTCCCTGGAGCTAAAGGCACAGACTGTTGTGAGCCGCCTGACATATGAGCTGGGAACTGAACTCTGGTTGTCTTACAAGAGCAGCAAGTGCTCTTAACCACTGAGCAATCCCTCCAGTCTCCAATATTATCTCTTAACCCCAAGATCAGGTATACAGTGAAGACATTGTTATCCCACATTCCAGGCAATCAGACGGACTCTTTTTTTAAAAAAATATTTATTTATTTATTGTGTATACAGTGTTCTGCCTGCATGTATGCCTGCAGGCCAGAAGAGGGCACCAGATCTCATTACAGAAGGTTGTGAGCCACCATTTGGTTGCTGGGAATTGAACTCAGGACCTCTGGAAGAGCAGCCAGTGCTCTTAACCCCTGAGCCATCTCTCCAGCCCCCTCAGATGGACTCTTGGAGGGCTACATGGCTTCCGTACAGCTGTGTAGTTAGGAGGTTGCGGGTAGGGGACAGAACCCAGTGACCTCACAGCTTGTTCTCTCCCCCATGAGCCTCTAGAACAGAGGATCTCCCTGCTGCCGGAACTCTTTCGAGCCTTATGGATGCTCTGATATTTTCTGATATTTCATACCCAGTTCTGACTGTTTCTATACAGAAGCAAACCCATACGAGCCCCTCCTTTATATAAACAGAGAACTTGTTTATGATTATTTTTGAACATTTGTCATTAGCGTCTGTTTAACAGATGTCAAAGCAGGGTCTTTATGCATTGGGCCCTTGGTACCAATAAGCTGAGATTATATACAGCCCGGCTCCTGTTTTACTACAGCAGGGCCTCGTTCTCCCAGATATTTCCATCAGCCATCCATCAGGGCAACGCGCATCACTCACGCAAAGACACGTTTCCATCAGACCTTTTCGCACTCCACAGATGGCAATTACAACGCTAGGCACCAGAAGGCTATAAAATGAATAGCTGAGAAATGATTAACTTTTTAGACAGTTGTCAGTTCTGCTCTTAAGAAGCAATAGAGGTACCAATACCATTTCTCTACGTAGTCTCTGGGCTATAGGCTAAGGTTACGTTTGCTTGGGCTACTGTGGCAAAGCGTCATAAACTGGACGCTTCAAATAGCTAATATTTTAGGTTTCACGGTCCTGTAGGCTTCAAGTTCAAGATCAAGGGGCGGCAGAGTTGATTCCTACAGAGGGCTGTGAAGGACAGTCTGTCTCATGTCTTTGCATTTGGCGGTTTACTTGCCATCTTTTATAAAGTTTCATGTATTTTCATTGGTCTCCGGGGACTAAGCCTTGGGTTGTGCATGCCAGTGACATTCCACCTCTGGACTTTATCAGCAGCTCTCATTTACTCTTTGTTTTGAGACATTTTCAGTAGGTTTTCCAGGCTGGCTTTCACCTTATGATCATCCTGCCTCAGCTGCCTGAGTAGTGGGGATTACGGGCTTGGACCACCAGGCACCTCAACCTCGCTGGCTATATAACAGCATCGCCACAGACTGCCTTTGTGTTCACAGGGAACTTCCTCTGTGTGCATGATTGTATCCAAATCACCTCCTTCTAGGGAGAGACCTAAGGACTACCTACCATTGTGATGGTAACCCCAATCTTTAAAGTGTGTGTGTGTGTGTATTGGTCTTTGCTATCAATGTGTTGTGATTATGTATAGTTCAGCATCTGTTTTACTACAGCAGGGCCTCATTCTCTCAGATATAAACAATGAATATAAGTGCATCCTGGCTAACCACAACCAAAACAACCCATTTCTTAATAAACTTGGACTGCAAGGTATTGATATGTGGGTGTTTGAGAATCCAGCACAGGTGTTTAGGGGGAGTCGCATTTCAACCCCTTACTGGATAGCAGGTGAGATCGTGCATGGGAAGAGACCAGCATGAGCGAGCACACACTCCCCATTGTTTGTGCTGTAGACCAGGGACCAGCTCAGTCCCTTGGAGGTACCTTAGGAACCTGAGTTCTGTGTGATAGAGCCAGCCACAGACCAGGCTGTGCTAGGAACATGTGCAAGCATGTACCTTGCCACAAGGTAGAGAGTGCTGTTTCAGAGAGGCACAGTCTGTGACTGAGTACTGGGGACTGAACCTGGAAATTTTCCCGGGACTACCTTGAGGCAGTTGGTAAGATGCTTGCTCCTCCCAAGCCGCGGAGGAACAACGTTGCAATCTGCTTCAGTGTCGTTTGGGCTGTTTTCAGGGCAGAGTGTCAGTCAAGAGTTTTAACAAGTAGCTTTCCAGCCCTGTTTATATAACAGTTCGAGGGCTTTGTGATTATTACTTAGGAATAAGCATGAAGTACAATGAGGCAGATATAAATGTGTTCAGTGGAAAACTACATCTTCATATTTATTGGTTTTATGTCTCTGTGATTTAAGTCCACTCTCATAGGCATTGATATACAATAGCAAAGTAAATGGGTTTTTTATACCAACCAGTACAAGTATATCTAACTTCCTATACCATAAGTCAACAAACCCTTGGTGTTTGAGTCAATGACATCTGACCTAAAGTGGCAATAATCACCCCACACTACAGCTTACTGGAAGCTTTTTCTTCAGGGTATCAGTTATTAGTTCTTAGTCTAACATTGGGGTTCCTAGAGCACATAGAATATCTAGGCAAAGGCAATAAATAGCAAGTCTTCTTTCTTTCCTCCTCCCTTTGTTCCTTCGTTCGTTTGTTCATTCCTTCCTTCCTTCCTCCCCCTTCCTCTGTCTGTCTCTCTCTCTTTCTCTCTCTCTCTCTCTCTCTCTCTCTCTTTCTCTCTGTGAGGCAGGTCATCACTATGTGGCCCAAGCTAACTTGGAACTCACACTGTAGGCTGCCTTTTAATTCACAGTGATTCTCCTGCTTTAGACTCCCAAGTGCATGGGACATTACACTCACTATAATTTTTTAATTAATCCTCCAAGTTTGTCATTGTCTTTAATTTTTTTTTTTTACTAAATGATAGCAGTCAGTGAGAAAGTACCATAGGTAATTCATGAGATATGAAAACAGGTTCAGGTGTTGTATAAGTAGGTAGAAATCAGCTTCTCAATTATTCTATTTTATGCTGGAAATGTAATTTTTTACATCTTATCTTAACAGTGACACTGATCTTTGCTTTCACACCATCAAAGAGCCATTATCTGTTGGCTTAAAAACCCCACTCTTCCTCTGTTCAAGTTCAGCTGGTCAGACAGAGCCTTTACCCAGGCCTTCCTTTCTAGCCTGATCTACTCTGATGCTTTCTTATGACACAAGCCTTGTGCTTTCGCACTTGAATGAGCCTTTTTTCTCTTCTGCAATTCCATTCTTCTCTCCTGAAAAAAAAAATGCCAGTTTATGTCTTTTGACTATTCTGAATCAAGGGTTTGTTGGCTAAAACAGCTAAGATTTGTCTAAGTGTGCCTGGCATGATTGCTTCCTTCCCCCAGGTGTCCAAAGCGTGGTGTGCAGCCTGTGCTCTGACTCATAAGGGAACAAAATGGAATTCTTTGCTGGCCTCCCTCCCTAGGAATCATTTTTGGGGTTAGAAACTGTAAATTATTCACTTTCCAATTCCTCAGACTTCCCAGAAACATGATAGAAATCATATTCGGCGGATGAAGGAGAGTGAATGAATGAATGAATTCAAGCCTGCCATTTTTTTTTGACGTCAGTGGCCTTTTTCTTTGGGACCCCTCTCTGCAGATTCTAGTAAATTAGAAGAGCTGTCCAGATATCTGTCTTGTAAAACTACACACTACTATCACAGAAAGAGACCACTGGAATAATGGAACAGGGAGCTTAGAGAGAGGCAACCATAGTCCTGAGTAATGGGATTTCTTCCTTTTTGGTCCACAGGGAAAGGATATGCTCTACAATAAATGGTGCAGGGCTTGTCGGACATTGAGGTGGGAAAATGAGACTGAGTTCCTACTTCTTACTGTACACATTCTTTCATTCCAAGTGAATTCAGTGTTTAAATGTACAAAGAATAATTGTTAGCATGATATTTTAAGACTGCAGGAAATTATATTTATGATCACACGATCAAGAACAATTTATCACCTGAGAGATAAATGCAAGAAAACCTAGAGAAAAAAATGACATGCTAAAATTCATAAAGTCTATTCTTGAAATGACAGTACAAAGAAAACAATCGACAAACAATAAACTTAGGAAAGCCGAAAGATTTATGACTAGAATTCTAATATGCTACTTGGGACACAATCTCTCTCTCTTTTCTCTTTATCTCTCTCCCTAGCACTCTTCAAGGTCTTTGGTATCACAGGCTAGCCTGGAATTTACTGAGGATGACAAAAATTTCATTTTCTTTCTTTCCTCCCCTTCCACCCTGAGACAATGTTGCTCCACATAACAGCCCTGGCTGTCCTGGAACTCTCTTCGTAGACCAGGCTGGCCTCAAACTCAGAGATCTGTCTGTCTGTCCCTCCCATGTGCTGGGGTTAAAGCCATGGGCCACCACTGCCCAGTGGTATCAATTTTCTAATTCTTTTGCTTCTCCCTCCTGGGTAAGGTATTATAGGTTTGTGTACATTTTTATATAGTGTTGGGATCAAATCTCGGGCTCCATGCAAGCTAGGGAAAGTTCTTCACCAACTGAACTGATCTGTAGCCATAGAACCCTAGTTTCAGACATTAGCAGGCAGCAGAAGATCTTCAGGCCTGGAGTAAAGCAGTATCTTTAGAAAATATGTACACCCACATGCATACATTTTTAAAGAAAGGGTCTTTACTGTGTAGCCCAAGCTGCTTGGACCTTGCTTTATAGTCCTGGCTGACCTTGAACTTGTGATCTTGTTCCCTCTTCTGGAGTGTTGGAATTACAGATGTGTGACATCACCGGTTCATATATAAGCTCATATATGATCAATAAAATGGAAAGGAAAACAGTGCATTCATGAAAATGTATAGAATCTTGATTGCCGTCTTAGCTACAGCTTGCATTCAGCTTTCAGCAGTAAATTTAGAAAGTTCACAGGCAAAGTCCATCACCAGGTACTTACACCCAGTGTAAGTCAAGGGACACCACAGTTTTCAGTAAGGAATTTTCCCCATGGCAATTAAAAGAGCTGTATTTAACAAAGACAATTTTCAACTTGTCTTCTCTCGAAAGGAGTGGAGGACGCTATTATTGACGTTGATGGTTTTTACCTTTATTTGGGTTCTACTTGAGATTAATTGTCGCCAGCCCTACACCTTCACCCCACTGCGTTTATGTTAACCTCAGCTACTCAGCTGCCATTAGTAGCGTGTGCTATTAGCGGTTATGCCGTCTCCATGTCTACTCATGCTGAACTTGTGTGTAATAACAATGAGGTAGACAATTAAGAGAAATTCATCTTACACAGCACCACTGAGAAACACCTCTGAGGTTTCCCCCAGTGACATAAAACGCTCCAAAAGTTATCACAAGAGAACATCCAATCTCGGCAAATGGCTCTCATTGTCAGTTGCTTTCTTTTTCAATACCTATCACTGCGAAGCAATGCACCTCCATCCAAGTTTGAAACTGTACTTAGTGCCTGAGAGCAGTTCACATGGGATGACAGTGAACTGAGCTTTTGCTCTTCCCGATTTACATCTTCTTGGGGCGGGGGATAGGTTATCCCTAATCCAGAATAAGTCAACCACAGACATTTGAAATCTGCTGATGGCCATAGGGTCGCCAGGCTCTCCTGGGAGAGGCTACCTGCCAGGGACTCTGTCAGCATGGTGGGGTTAACTCCCCTGCAATCTCCCTTCACTCTCATTTTGAGATCCCCAAAAATGAAATATTCCAGACTCAAAAAGATTCAAGCACTATAGGACAATATGCACACAGTTCACTGCTTAGTGGCTACAGCCTCGATTCCAACACGCTAACAATTCATTTTCCTGTTCACAGACTCAAAGGCAGGACAGCACGAAGAGCCATGAGATTGAGAATGCTGTCCCTCCCAATTACATCATCTGTCAGCCTCACACCTGCGTTCTCCTCTACCTCTCTGTTTTAGCTACAGCTACTCTCTCCTCCCCCTCCCGGAATGAAAGGAAGACAGCAAGGGAAAGGAGCAACAATTTAGCTGGAGGTCAACTGGGACCCTTGCTAATGGCTGCCTCTCCTCCCATCAGTGATTGCGGAGAATAGGAAATCAGGCCAAATCCACTGTTGTCATCAAGGAGCAAAAGCTGGGGAGCCCCGCGCGTGCTCCTTAGCTGCCTTTTCCCTTTGAAGAAAAATAATTACCACGCTTAAAGGGACACACTTCAGGGCAAACCCCTTCTTTAGAGCTCATCAGCGTGGAGGAGCCCAGCAGAGCAGGTTGTCTGTGACGAAAACGGCCTGCTCCCCTCCCAGGCCCGGGTCCTGTGATCTCGTCCCCCTAAACTAGGGATAAGGGGGTCTGAAGATCACATCACCCAGCTCCAAAGACTGACGTGACCTGTGGCTTCTGAGATCTGTATGAAGGTCTGAGACTTCGTGTGACTAGGAACGGGAGACAATGCTGGCCTAGGAAAAAGCACCTGCAGGCTCCCCGGGTCTCCAGCCCAGTGCCCCACTAGATTCATGTTTGTTTTCAGCACACAGCTTGTTCATCCTGGAAGCCCCTCAGCCTGCAGGACATGGGTCAAGGCGGCGAGGATAAGGCTGACGGAAGGAGTGCGCTACTGTACAAAATGCACGCAGGCAGGTGATGTCTTCAATCCACCCTTGCATGGGGGGACAGAGCCACTTTACGAGTAGAGATACAGATTTTCTGGGAGGCTAAAGTGAGGGAGGAAGCGTCAGGAGGGTCAGAGCAGGGCACCGCTTGCGCCGCCTCTGAAGAGGGCTACGCTTCCTGTTGAAAATTTGTGTTCAATACCTGAAAACATTAGCTCCTTAGGGAATAGGATTTTAAACATACCCCCCTTTTCATTTACTGACAGCACACATCTCTACGGTAGGTAATAAATTGTTAGCATGCCAAGAGAAAAACATGCTCATGTTCGTCACCATCTAACTAGAAAACATTTCTAGGCTTTGAGCTTCTCTAGGGTTTTGGCGGCAGGTATCAAAGACATTTTATATTTTTAAAGGAAGTATTTGATTAGCAATCCAGCATGATTTATTTTTCACTTATTAAGAACCATTAATCAGGTTCACTTAATTTAAAATTTGATAATATACTAGTAACTTACACTTCGACTTTGCTTTAAAAGTGAAAGACCCCGAAGGTCCCTTCAGTTGAGAGACATATGCACTCTAAAGAAAGAGCACACCTCACAGGGACCCACCACTGGATGAAGAGCTGCAGGCAATCCGTGGCTGCGGAGAGAGGGAGAAACAGGCATCTTCAGGGATGAGCTGCCTGATCGGTTACCGAGTCCCCAGTGGTAAGTCCTATACATGTGTACATATGAGCAACACTGAAAGGACTTAGTAGGGTGTACATGTATGTACATATATATATATATAAATGATGTATGTGTATGTATGGGACATAGATAATGAAATAAATAAAGTAATAAAGAAGAGGAGGTCATGAAAATGAAAGGGGGCATGGGAAGAACTGGAGGGGAAGAGGCAGGGGGCAATGATGTAAATAAAGTACTCACGTATTAAATTCTAAAAAATTCAAACAAAACTAACCAAACAAGAAGGTTCAAACAGACAAAACCAAAAATGATAATAACAACAAAACAGGGAGAAAGAAATCAGATATCAGAATTATTTAGCAAGCAAACCATATCCTCAGTAAAATAGGCATTGACAATTATAGATATCTAATTTTCTTGGGGGGGGGTCATTTAACTTTTTTGTACCTCAGCAGCAATGGATTATGAATAGATGTTAGTAAATCTTGCAGCTCAAAATAAAGCATCCAATTAATTGATAAGTATGTCCTGTCTAGACTGATTTAATCATTTCATGACATATACCTATAAAAAGCATATGTACAACACACATACACAGACATATATAATTATTTCTCAACCAGACTTTAATAGTATGTATGTATTTATTCTGCTACATGATAATTGCATGTGTTAGACTTAAGTGAAAATCACTAACAGGTTCACGATAACCTAAAAAGTATTATTAAAGATCTTAGCAAAATAAATTGTGTGTATATATATATATATATATATATATATATATATATATATATATATATAGTGTGTGTCTGTGTGCGCATGTGCGTACATGCATCTATGCATGTGAAATGAAAAGTACTTAGCCACTCAAAGATATATGGTTAGGCATAGAGCCTTTGGCAGCATGAGTTTAATTTGGAAGAAATTCTTTATTGGGATTGTTCTTGAGGAAAACGTTTGTTTTGTTTTCTTGTGTTCCTAGATTTTGGAAGTCAAGAACAATGGCTCCATTGCGCCCCCTTGTGTTAGTTAGGTCTTTGTTTCACAACTCTGAAAGCCCAAATTCTATCTTCATTTTATTTTGAAGGAATGAGTATTATATTATGTTATGTTATGTTATTATACTATATAATATATCATATTGAGTTAAAAAGAGACAAATGGAAAATTCCAAGGAAACACAAATCTATGATCTATGGACTTCCACCATCAATCCAAGCTCAGCCCGCTTAGAGAGCTCCACACTCCTTGAGGGTACTGGGCAATCACTTCTAGCGGATCTCATACAGTGCGATGCCCATTCTTTGCTTTTCTGAATTCATGAATCACAGTAGCTCATTCCCTGGGAATAAGAAAATGCAGTCTAATCAGAGAAGAATAAATAAAAAGAAAAATGAAAGAAAAAAGAAAATAACACTCTAGTCAGACCCTTGCAATACAATATCATAACATCTTTTTATATAAAAGAGATCATTTTATTTGACATACTTGAGCTTGTTTACATTTTTAGGTAATTCAACTCTATTCTTGGGAATTTTTGTACATTTATATAATGGGTTTGTTCATCTCCATCTACCATTACCGGGTCCAACTTTCCTGGCACTCCTGACCCCACTTTCTTCCCAGTTTCTGTCTGAACAGTTTTCTTTGTAGATACCAAGCCAGCCTACAAATGTCCAAACTGTGCAAAACATGTTCATTTTCATTCTGTTGTGATATCCGTATTATAGACTATTTTGTTACTTTGGATTTGTTGTGCCCAGCAGTGACATTATCCTGCTGATGATTTCATTTCCTTCTGTTCTCATGGCCCCAGATGGACTACAATACAATACAATCAGCCCCTGGCATGTGATCGAACACACTACAAAAGTTTAAATGTGACTTAGTCGTTTATAACTCAAAAATGCTTCCCCCAAGAGAAAGTACTTAAGAAATGATCATAAGTTTCCAAGGGTACCCCCAAATCAGTTTAACCCATATGGAACAGAAAATTCGACCAGACCACTTTGATCACATTGGATCATTATTTATTAAATTATTTGTTTGGCAGAATGAATATTTACTATTAGCACAGCCAGGAACAGACCTTTCCTCCTTCAGCATATTCTAAAGTGCACCCAACTATGAGTGGAGGGGCTGGTTGTAAGTGACTGAGTGACCAGGCCCACACTTTTTGGAGTTAGACTAGCAGTAGAGAGAGAAAGGAGACTCTTCTAGTCTCTTCCATAATCGCTATCCATATCCTCACCCCTTTGCAGATCCTGCAGCATTAGATGCATTGTCGTTTAGGAGCACAGAACCTGGAAGATGTTACAGCATGCATCATGCTTCAGGGACCCTCTAGTTATATGACCATAAGAGACTATGGTGTCATGAGAAAGCATGTATTCCTTTCCTCCTTCCCCTCACCACCAGACAGATATTTATTAGTCCCGGGGTTAGTTCAGCTATTCGGCTAGGTTCTAGGGATGTAGAGGATATCAAAATGATTAAGAAATAGTCCCTGCCCATTGGACTTATTATCTATGAGTCATAATTATGTTGATAGGTTAATATTAACTATAGTAAAAAGGAGGTGACATAAGGTAGCCTCAAGAGGGCTTAAATATATCTAGAGACAGAAAATGAACACAATCAGAAATTAAATCAGAATGAAGACCATATTTCATATGCCAAAATTAAACTAGAAGCAAGAGGCAAATTGTATATATCATTCCCTGACTACAGAACTCCTGTTTTCCCATATAATCTCCCCTCCCCTCTCTCCTAATACAGTTGCAATAAGGAAGGCAATTGGAATGCATTCTGCTATGGAAAACTTATACACTGAGGACAGGCACAGACTTTCAATTAAGTCCCGCTAGCTTGTCCAAAGCTCTCTAAAAGGTGAACACGACAAATGCTGGAGGCATGCGAGCCTAAAGGATAGGGAGAGGTCAGACAAGAGACATCTGCTGAAATCTGGAACATGGCAGCAGAAGACAGAGAGGAACAGTCTTAGCTGGGTGAGGGTCAGTGGCTCTCCCTGAAGTCAGGTGTCATGGCAGCTGGCGGAAGGAGGGGTGCTTCTCCAGGGCCTTTACCTGTGTCTCCCTTGCTTCTCAGAATGCTGCTATTTGGGTTATGATGTCCAGGTAACAGAGATTAGATAACGGGTTGGAGCATGGAGTCTGTTACTATTGTGGTCCTTTGGCGGGATGAAAGTGTCCTTTGTGCACATAAATTTCTGAGGAGAAATTTATTTCTTCCTTCTTAGGTAGATGGGAATGAGATGGCCAGGATTATGGGCCTTGTGATGAAACCCACAAGCAAAATGGAATACCTTTTTAAAAAAATGTGTTTATTTTAATTTTGTGTCTAAATGTTTGACCTGCATGTATCTAAGTCTACATCATACACACCTGGTGCCCAGGGAGGTCAGAAGAGGGTGCCAGATCCCATAGAACTGGAATTAGGGACAGAAAGGCGCTCTGTGGGTGCTGGGACCTGAACCCAAGTCCTCTGCAAGAGCAGCTAGTGCTCTCTACTGCAGAGACATCTCTTCAGCCCTTAAACTCCCAATATTTTTCATGAAATGTAAATATAGTTTTAAAGGCTCACTATGAATGTCTTTATGCCTTCCAAAAGCATCCATTGTGGGGTGGGGGAGAGAAAGGAAACTAAATAAAGTATTTGAGAATACGATAGAGGTATTTGGTTTAGATGCGACACATCTCCAGAGTCTCATGTATTCAGTGCTTGGTCCTGGACTAGTTGTGTACTTGGGCATGTGGGGCAGGTTGGGGGGTTCTCCATACATTAGGAGGTGATTAGGAGGCTTCATGGAAGAAGCAGATCCCCAGGGGGAGCCCTTGGAAGGTTATTTCTGGTCCCTGCTTATTTTCTTCTTAGCCTCCTGCCAGCCATAACTGAAAAACTCTTCTTTCCTAGCCTCTGCTGCCATGATGCTATTCTACCCAAACACTTGGCCAAGAGACCATCCGCAGAGTCCTCCAAACAGTGAGCAGAAACTCATCCTTCCTCCTTTATTTCTGTCAGGCATTCTGTGCCATCCATCAATAAAAAACAATTAGTGCAAGCCGTTAAGAGCTGAAAACAAAAGATAGTATTAGTAATGATACTTTTAAAAATAGGTAAGTTGGAAGATTAAAAATAGAGGTTATTCCCTTGAAAGAATAATTTTAAAGACTCAAGAGATGGAAGATACAGAAGGAAAATATAGTGCTATGCATCAAATTTGTTCATATATCCAACTAATAAGACTTTCAAAAAATTAAATGAAACAGAGGGCATTTACCTAGTAAATGGAGAATTAAATATGGAAGAAAAAAATCCAAGAATTTATGAGAAATGTGAATTAACAGATTGAAAGAGACTACCTTATAACGAGCACAGTTAAAATGTCCATGTCATGAAATGCGATTGTAAAGTCTCGGGACTCATAGAGTGCTTTCTCAGACCTTTAAGATGAGATGGTACCCCACCATATGCGAGAACTGGGCATCAGCAGGACCTTCAAGGGTAGCAGCTCAAGGAATGCAAAGCAAGGAATGCAAGTGGTTCTTAGAGAGAATTTATTGATCACCAAAAATCATATTTAGAAAAATAGCTATGAAAATTTGTCCCATTGCCATTCTTCTCAGGAAGTCACCAGATCCCACATTTGAGGGGATCACATATGACCCTGTGTTATCAGATGTTTACATTACATTCATAACAATAGGGAAATTACAGTTAGGAAGAGGTAATGAAATAATTTTATGGTTGGGGGGGTCACCACAACTTGAGAAAGTGTATCGAAGGGTTGCAGCATTAGAAGGTGGGAACCACTGCACTAGAGAATGTGTTCTACCAAACAAGGGGGATAATTCATGTAAGAGAAATTGTAAGAGCCCCGGGAATTTTGTTTGGTCTTTTTTTTCTTGTTTCTTTGGGTGGCTGTTAAAGGGGGAGGGAAGAATATGGGGGGACCGGGAAGTGAGCAGAATTGCAGTATATGATGTGAAATTCTCAAAGAGTCAATAAAGAAATGATGTTAAATATTAAAAAAAGAGCCCCAGGATATGAATCTGAGGCAGGGAAGATGAGAGGGGAAGAGTCACAGAATGCTAGTGATGGAAGCTTCCAGAACAAACATTGTAGAATTAAGCAAGAAAGCATGGGGTTCAAAGGAATATTTCTAAAGAAAGAGGGGAAATTATTCACCTGATGATTTAGCAGTATTGGGAAGACATAAGATTACAGTTATTCCATGCTCACTTGTAAATGGTACTTACTGAATTATAAATACATAGCAATATAATATTGCTATGAGTAAAACCTGTTATTATACATATCAGAAGTAAGGAGGAAACACCCATGTGTGTGTATGTGTGTGTGTGTGTGTGTGTGTGTGTGAAGAAGCTAAGACCTGGTAAGTAGGACGTCATGAATGTCTATAATTAACAAATACCATTGAATCCAGTCAAGAGTGTCCCTGGAGTAAATGCTTGAAGAAGTTGAAAGTGGTTGTCTCCAAAGCACAGGAAGTCACACGCAAGGTGGCGTGAGGGGAGTGTATACTTGTTTAAATTTGGTTTATCACACTATAGTTTTTTTTGAAAGACTCCACTTATGCTGCTTTGTTAAATCTAAAATTGGAATGAGAAAACCATGCTAGCAAAGCGGAAACTGCTAATGTTTCGAAATGAAGACAACAAAATTACAACAGTTCCATGAATACTAACTAAATAAAAGCACACAGGAACACAAAAGTGGTTGGTTTAAAATAAGTAACGTTTAAGGGGGACAGTTTGGTGTCATGCGGAGTTGCCATTCTGAAGCCATGGCTGGTTAAGAGCCACTGTGAGCCATAGTGTCTCACAATGCACTTTGATTATTGAACAATAGTAAAGAATCAGGGCATGTTTGCATTTTGCTTAATAATTTATAGTCTAGGAATTTAAAACATTTGGACAAAATATTCTTTGTTTCCATGTCAATTTTGATTTAAGTAGGAAAAAAATCTAAAATTCTCCAGCAAACATGGATTAATCTTATAATAGAAGAAAGCAATTAAAATGATTAAAATGCATGAAATATAGCTATTTTATTCTTTTTATTTTCTTGTGTTTGGCTGGCACTGTTCATTTTAAGTTGAGCTCCTAGAATGCGAGTCTCTAAGTGTAACACTGTCTGCTCATGGTAGCTAAGACTTTCCCCTTTCTTTTCTTTTAGTTTCTGCAGTGCTGAAGACTGAACACAGGGCTTAATGCATGCTGGCTAAGTGCTCCGCCCTTAGGCTGTACCCCCAGCCCATACCATTGATTGCGGAGATTAGAAAAATGTGGGGGTTGATCTTGGTTGTCAACTCAACCAGAACACCAATCAACTAAAATGCAAGCCATTGGGCACACTCACGATGGATTCATCTTGACCAGATCATTTGAAGCAGGAAGAGCCACTGTGAAATTCCATGGTGCCTTGTGGTGGCAGCCCAGATAAAAGAACACAGAGGAAGAGAGCTTTGCCTTCTTGCCTGCTTGCCTTCACTCTTGATGGCAAGCTCAACTCTCCTGCTGCTGCTGCGTTCCTTTGTTGATAATTAGAAATGACTTCTTCAGGCTTCCAGTGGACAACCAACTCTCCAGGAATTATCCAGACCTTCAGTGCCTGACTGGGACCACTGAGACATCCAGCCTCATGGCCGGAGCATCCTTCTGGTTCTCAGTCTCTCTAGCGTAAGGCACCTATTGTCTGAATACCCGGACCTTACCGTATAAGCCATTCTAATAAACCCCTTTTAATACATATATTCATTCTGTCGTTTCCATTAGAGAAGCCCTGACTAAGACAAAAGGAGGCATAGGAAGGTTAACAGTCAACAGCTACTACAGGCAAGGTTGAGCCTAAGCCCTCTGGTTTTTAGCTGAAAACAGAACATCACTAAACAAACTGGAGGAGAAAATGCTCTGTCTGTGTTTAAACAGCCCTGGCTGCGGCTTCTGACAGAACCCGGAAGCTTCAGTCACCACAGCCTAGTCTGACAGGAAGCTCAGTTCCCTAAAAGTGAAGCAAAAATATACTTTCCCATCTGGACAACAATTCTCACGAGAGCCTAAGGGTTTATTTTGGATCAGGAAGAAAATAAGAAGATGTAAAAATCTTGGGAAATTTTTAGGAGGCTGAGAAACTTCTAAAGCTAGAATTTTCAAATAATTAATCACCATAGAAACTAGTGTGTTAAAAAAAAAACACACACGTGTGAGACTAAAGCAGAAACTCCCAAACTGTCTCCGCCAGTCTCTAGTGTGCTGCATCCTCGTGTCTAGATAGACATTAACCTCAGATGTTAAGGTTTGTCACTGGTAAAAGGACCATCCTTGTCGTGTTTGAATGTGAAGGCAATGTACAGAAAGAGAGCTACAAATCACCTATAATCCCATCCTCTACAGAAGAACCGTGGGCACAGTGAAGATGGAACAACTCAGAAAGGCTTTCTGAATGGCTCACTATTAAAAATAGTCTAGATGGCTTTACAAAAAAAACAGTTGAGTTAGGAATACTTCAAACTTCAAAAATCGTGCATACTTCAGATCTCTAACTTTGAGAAAATGTATTCAGTCCCATAAAAACTAGGTGTGCAATATAACCAGGTATTGTTGAGATATACATTACTTGATAAATATGATTTGCTCCTTACAAGCAAGGGAACAGTACCGTTATTGTCATACACTTCACGATTACCCGCAATAGTCGTTCTGGATCCCTCTCCACCATTATTAGATGCCCCTCTTTAGGAAGGCATCTTGCATGTTCTCAATCCCCAAAATCATATAATTCTAACTATCCAGTGCCTGTTCACAGTGTGTCCATTCCTCTGGGATCAGGGTCAGAATTCCAAGGAAGTGTCCACTGAGATGAAGGCATTCCAAGGTTTCTGAAGGCATCCCTGTGATCAACACCCTTCAAAGGGAGGAGCAAGGTTAGGGAGGAGGCAGGATTTGTTGAGGGAGACGCCAAGCTGTAACTGTGCCTCAGTGGAATCCCAAGCCACATTTCAGGGAATTTTCAAGGTGGCATGATCCACAAGGTGGGATGTCACCAGCTGAGGCAGTGGCATGGATCTTTAATATTCCTATTTTGTCATCTGAGGCAGCTGCCTGGAGGTGATGCTCATCTTGTACTCACAGCTCTTCAGCAGAAGCCATGAGCCACAGGACCTGACGACTTGCAGGCCTGGAGGCAGCAGCTCCATTACCGCCCAACTGGTAAGTTCGCCATTCTGAAGGGGACAGTGGGTAGGATATCACAGTGTCTTCCTCCTCTTTTCTTGGATTGAAATCTGGGACACATTTCAATATTCCCTTCCCTCCTGTAGTTTCTTTTTTTAAACTCAGCAGCCCCCTCAGTCTACAGTTGGTTGCCCCCATGTTTGGGGACGATGATGAGGCTGTGTACCATAGTGTGGCAGAGCAAGGTGCTTGCTTCATAGCAGCTGGGGAAGAGAGAAAGAGGAACAGATGGAGGTCCCAGTGTCCCCTCCACGGCCGTATCTCTAGTGACTAGACTTCATCTCCTCGGCCCCAACTCCTGAAGGTCCCATCACTTCCCAGCAGTCATTCACGTTAGCAATTTAAGTTTAAGCTATGTCCTTTAGAGGGCACATCAAAGCACAGCTCACACCCCAGTTCTTGTCCATAGACCCAAACCCTCCAGCCAGGCCATAACTAAATCCTTCCCTTTTTTACACTCCACAGCTTTCTCATTCCCCTTGCCTCTCTTCTCTCTGCCTCACAGAAGGGATGGTGGTTGGAAGCTCTCCGCTACAGCCAGGTCTGGTCTGGATAAATCACCTTAGCTCGTGCCTATTTTGTCTCCTTTTATTTCTCCATTGGGTTTAATGAAAGCTGCGCTGTGTTGTCGCTGGGTGTTTATGTCAACCAGTTCCCTGGCTGTGGACAAGAGCAGCCTTCACTGTGCAACTCTCTGAATCCACCCACATGGCTCATTCCATTTTCCCCGAGGAGACAAATCTGTCACTTTTCAGAAGATGAGTAACGCCATGTGTCTCCATTACATGCTCTCCAAATTGCTGGGTCTGTGGGGTCCTTGGCCGACTCTTTTCCATGTCTCTAATGATTCTAACTCAGCCATAAAGGACAATTTCTTGACAGAAGCAGTTTGATTTTAGAATTGGTGAAGAAGGGTTTCTATTCTACTTCTCAACATTTGCAATTTGCTCCATCTCCACAAAGGCCTAGGTTAGCCAGTGCGCCTTTTCTTGTAGCTTCTCCCTGATGAGCAGAGTCACCCAGCCAACTGTGTTATTCTTCTGTGTTATTTCCCAGAAAGCCAGCTGAACAAAACCGACAGCTCAGTGATTTACAACGGGAACATGAAAGGTAGAGATCCCCAGCAGCTGATCCGCTTGATCAGGGAAGATGGGGACAGTAAGTCACATGGTGGACACTTGCTGGGGAGATGAGAAAATGAGCACACAGCGGCCAAAGGATGCAGGGTCTAGGTGTCTGTGTTCACAGGATCTGCCAAGTCACGTGGTTACCATGTGTTCTTGTCATCCCCGTCCCTAAGGCTCTATCCCTGTCACCACGCTCAGAGGAAAAGCTTCTCCTTGTCACCCTAGTTTGAAGATCCTGTTGGAGGGAACAACACAAAGGTGCTGGACACTTGTGGCCTGGGCTCAGAGGAGTTCCCAGGGTACTTAGAACTTCCTCACCTCTTCCTCAACCCCTTGGAAAAAGGCCTTTCTCTGAAGGCTTTCTTTTAAGATTTAAATCTCTAATCCATTTCAAATTTATTTTTAATAACTTTGAATAAATTCTTAATTTCCAATTAAGAAATTTAAATTAGAAATTCTCATTAAACTTTAAACTTTTGATATCTTAAGATATAGGAGATGCTTGGCTGCTTTGCTTCAGTGCGTTTTCATCACAGGAGTCTGGATGTATGTGAAATTAGGCCGTTTTAGCTATGCTTTACTGGAAGCGATTCCCAAATACAAGAGGGATACTCAGGCTGGAGCTAGGGATGGCTGGGGACCAACTGGTGGGTGGGTAGCTGAGAGAGCCCAGATCGAGGCTGGCTGTCAAGAGCACTGTGTGGAGACTTGGTGGGGCCAGAGAAGATGGGTGTTGGGGAATCTTAGGTTAATTCTTCTGCAAAGGGACAGGTAAACTTGTTGGCGAGCTCATCATTCGGATTCAGTCATCCATAATGCACGTATGCCTCATAACATTATACCACACCCCCACACAGACACATGCAATTTAGTTGCCTAAAACATCAAAATCTATCTTTCCTAAGCACAAGGGCCTGCCCAGGTCAGGGAAGAAAGAATTACATGGAGCTGCCTTCCTCCTTCAAGGCAATCTTCTTCTTGGAATGTTGTCAAAGGCTTGGGGGGGGGGGAGGGTTGTCCAGGTAGGGGGAGCAAACTTATTTTCAAAATTCTACAGCCTATTATCTCAAAACTCACCTCCTAAGGTAATGGGTCATTAAAGGACAAAAGAGCGTATCAAAAGAGTAGACTAGATAAGTAGGAGCCATTCTTTCAGCAAGTGAAAACCGTGTTGAGTGAAAAGGTGAATTCAATAATAAGACGACGTCGACTTAGAATCCTCGTCTTTCCTGCACTGCCATTGTGCTTACAAGGAGATGCATGTCTACGAGCTCCCTTTTACCTGCAATTCCCACCCCCAGAACTTATAAATTATTTATTTTTTATTTAGGTTTGTCGTCTCCTGGAATTTTATCTTGACATTCTTGCCAGGGATCTGTTACTTTTTCATTTTAAAGATGCGCAGCGTGCCATGTACTCCAGAGACATCAGCTCACTCTAAATCCCAAGCTGGTTTTAAAAGCTCAAATCTTCGTCTTCCTTCCAGCCCAGTCTTGCTTCTCCCACCTCAGCGCTATGTCTGGGCGATTTGTGAATTGTAAACAACAATCATTTTTTAATGTTCTTAGGAAAACGCGTTGGCTGCCTTTCAAGCCTTTTATGTATTCTTCTCATGATGTTATCTGTAATTAAGCTTCGGGTAATTAACATTTCCCTCAAAATCAGTATCTCTATATCTATCCCCCTTGTTTGTTATAGAACATTAAATTAAATTCAGCACAGGCTTCCAGTGTGCCCTTGTCCTGATCATGAAGGTCAACTGAGGTTTTCATTTTTTTCCCCACATGTAAATAATAAGATGTTTATGGGCCAGAGAGGAACATTTGATTTAGCAAACCCAGAGTCTAGGCTAGGAAAGAGACAGTTCACCTGCAGTTTCCGGGTCCTTTTCCTTTGCCCATCTTTCTTGGCCAAGCCCTGGACTCAGGCAGCAGTGTGAACTAGAGACAAGAGCTGGTTCAGCTGCACTCTTAGGGCAGATAGACACTTGCAGGAGCAGCTTGGCCCTGGAGCTGCTGTTTGGGTTGGAAAAGAGGCATTTTGCTGCTCAGGGGCAGCGACAATATTTGGGGAAATAGCTCATACTAACCATTTTGCCACTATTTTGTTCTAACAGCTATTAGGGAAATAGGAGCCATGCTTTAAAATCTAGATGGCACACATCACCGCAGGAATTCCGACTCACTGAATTCGTTTTTCCTTTCTATTCTTATGGCTGGGGGTGTGCAGCTGCGTGAGACCTGTCTCAATCACACGGGAGAGGAAAAGAAACCCAAAGTCCTTGACATTGGAGCTGCAGGACAAGGCTTTTTGTTGATTTTCCTTGAAGAATGATGAGCCGTGGTTGGAGTAGCAAAGAAGACAATAGCAAACAGGACTCATGTTCAACTTCTGCTTAAAAATCACCTAGAGGCTCGATCACCACATTTAACAGTGTGACCCTGGAGACCACGGCTGGCTGTGCTGCTGAGCATGGATGACCAAGCTCACCATTCGACAGGGCAACTCATTTTTTCTTTTAATCAAAGGGAAGTCCATTATGAAAATTCAACACACATCTTCAAAAAGGAAATGAGTCTCTTTCAAAGAGCATTAGGATATAATTATTAAAAGGTAACAAATAAGCTTAGCAGAATAGGAAATGAATTAGAGCCCTTCTAATCACACAAGGAATATAATGACTCATATTTACGCAGGAAGAAGCTTAAAGCCTGGTGGTACCGGGGGAGCAAGCACTAAGTGCCTTATTAGTTTTATAAATAGTCAACGATGCAGAACCAATCTTGCAAAGAGGGTCAAGACCACTTCCCATTTCTCTGGAAAAAGATAAACAGGGAGGTATCTGTAGAGATTGCTATTTCCTGAGAAACTGCCAAGCCAGCAACCTGCTTATCCCAATGCTCTTTAGAAGCACACACACACACACACACACACACACACACACACACACACACACACTACCTGGAAAGCAGTGCAATGTTACCTGGATAACATATGTGGTGCATCTACATCCACATCGTGAATGTTGTGTCTTCCTAGAACTTGCATGTTGAGACCTAGTCCTCCAGGTGGTGGTATTTAGATGTGGGACCGTTGAGAGGACACAGGATGCATCCATGTGGATTAGCATCCTAAGAAGCTCTAAAGGGCTTCTTTGTGTCTTCCACAGGGTGAGGTTAAAAGGGGAAGACTGTTCTTTACAAAGCAGAGAGTGTTTTTTAAGATACTGAACCTGTCTGCCCTGATACTAGATTTCCAAGCTTCCACACCTGTGATAAATAAATATCTGTCACCTGTAAGCCACCCAGTGTCCAGTAGATATGCAAAAGTGTTCTGAGCAGACTAAGAGATGGAGCTTTTACTTGGGCAAGAGTTGTCCTCAGATGATAAATCAGGTGTACCTACAATGACCAGCAAACTACCCTTTTCTGAAATGGCAAAAGCTCTCTGGGCAAGGCCTAATATTTGGACAAGGAGGAGATCCAGAAGGGCAGTGTTTTGGCAGGTACAGTGGCTCCTGAGAGCAGCAGATGCCTGTCACTTGGACTTAACAGACCCACAAGTCACACCTAATATCATTTGTCAATCACCACAGTTATGGTAATTTTCACACTATTGTTTTTACATAAAGTGGTTGGGCTGCACAAAAAATATTTTATTTAAAAAAATTCCTGGGGGCCGGGCGGTGGTGGCTCATGCCTTTAATCTCAGCACTCGGGAGGCAGAGGCAGGCGGATCTCTGTGAGTTCGAGACCAGCCTGGTCTACAAGAGCTAGCTCCAGGACAGGCTCTAAACCTGCAGAGAAACACTGTCTCGAAAAACCAAAAAAAAAAAAAAAAAAAAAAAAAAATTCCTGGGCTGGAGAGATGACTCGGGGGTTAAGAGCACTGGCTGCTCTTCTAGGGGTTCTGGGTTCAATTCCCAGCACCTACATGGCAACTCACAACTATCTGTAACTCTAGTTCCAGGGGACCTGACACTTTCACACAGATATACACACAGGTAAAATATCAAAGGACATAAAAAATTAATAAATCTTTCAAAAAATTCCCTTGCCTTAGGGCTAGAGAGATGGCTCAGCAGTGAAACTATTTCTTAGCTAAGACAACTTTCTTGCAGAAGACTAGTTCAGTTCTTAACATCCATAGTGGGAGTCTCACTATTACGTGTGGCCCCCAGGTCCAGGGCCTCTGATGCTCTCTGTTGGTCTCCATGGGTACCTGCACACATGTTTATATATATATATATATATATATGTATATATATGTATATATATATGTTTATATATATGTATATATGTATATATATACATGTATATATATACACACACACACACACACACACACACACACACACACACACATATATATGTCAATACATAAATAAATCGATATTTAAAGTTACACTGGAACTCCCACCCCTAGTTGTGGAGCTCTTGGTAATCATTTGCTGCGAGGAGAGGGAGAGTCATTTTTTTCTAAGCCACTGGGAAGTCAACCAAGCTCCAGTGGAAGATTGTGTGTCCCAAGAATACTGGGATAGCACTCATTGGTCTCGGTGGGATTAACAGCAAAGGGCACAGAGTTGGGTGCATGGTGAATGGGTGTGTGTGTGGTGCTGGGAAGAGTCAGGGAAGGAGCTGAATATAACCAAAACACACGGCATGAAATTCTCAAAGAATTAATACAAATTATTTAAAAGTAAAATTTGTCTAAAAATTCATTTTCCTCAAAACCAGTGAAAAAGTGTGAAGTTTTTCTTAGGGGCTCATTTTAGCCTTAAATTCAGAGGCTACTGTTACATGGGATTTTCTTCTGACTACATATTTCATACTCAGGTGAAACAGCATGAAAACAGCACGGGTTCGAGCATCGGATATTTTTATTTTTCTTTCTCAAAAGTCTTTTCACTTCTGAAATGTCTTCCCAAGGCACCCGAGTATACCAACGCCAGCAGCCTCCTAATCAACAAGACACACAGAGAGAGCTGTGTTTCATAGTGAAGACAGCCAGGTCTACCCATTGACAAGGGGCTGGATGTTGGCTTTCCAAATGCTCGCTTTTATCATGTTATATGTTGGTCACATGACTGAACAAGTATTTATTTTGTCAAATAAATATTTTAATTCTAAAAATTGTAGGAGCATTTATCTCTAGGAATTTTGGACTACAAAAATCCTGCTTCAAGGTAGGTAGGTTCTGTTGCTGTTTGCCCTTTATGCTGCTAAAGAAGTCCTTAACTTGAGTACTCCTGGGAGAGTCAAGACAGGTGGAAACAGGACAATGGTTAACGCTATTTGGATTGTACACGTGTGAAATTAAAAAGTTCTCTATGCTGTGGTTTATAGGCCTTCCAAAATTTAGAGATTGAAACTTAATGGGTAATGGAAGGATAGCAAGAAACAATGCCTTTTAAGAAGAAGATGGCCAGGCTTTAGATGTTCTTGTTGTGTGTATGGAATAAAGTTGCCTATAAGAAAGGCACCCCTCAGGCCCTGGCTCCACTGTCCACTCTCTGCATCCTGCTACGAAAGGGCACAGTATCCCTTCCTTCCAGAAGATGCAGTATCAAGGCTTTAGTAAGAAGCAGGGACCATCTCCTCACCAGATGCCTGCAATAGTACCCTGGCTTTACATAGCCAGAGCTGCGAGAATAAATCTGTTCTTTATAAATTATACTTTGAAGCTTCCCCAAAGGCTCATGTGTTAATAGTGTCACCTCAGGGTAGCAATATTAGGAGGAGGAGGCAGGCCTAGTGGGAAGTCTTCAGACCATTAGGAATATGCCCCTGAAGGAGATTGTGAGATCCTGGCCTCTCCCCACGCTACCCTGCTTCTTAGCTGTGAGTTAAGCAATTAGTGTCACTGTATGATTGCCAGCATCACCGTCTGAGCAGAATCAGAGGCCTAAAGGCAACAGGCTCTCCTGATCATGGGCAGTCATGGCTAAAATCTTGACTCAAACATTGTCTTTAATTATGGATTCATTATTGTGAGTATTTTATTTTATTTTAGGTAGGGTCTCACTATGTATCCCCAGCTACCCTGGAACTCACTATGCAGGCCAGGCTGGCCTTAAACTCACAGAGATTCTCTTGCTTCTGCCTTCCTTAAGTGTTGTGACTAAAGGTGTGTGCCACCATGTCTGGTCATGGGAATAATTTAAATGTGTAAAGCCAACTACTATGCTCACTTTGTATTGTTTCATTATCCTAACACAAATGAACTAACCAACCTTTCCTACTATAAAGCAGTACGGGTTTGAGGCTGGGATTATCAGTTTGTTGTCAGACCATAGTTGGCTGCACAGACTCATGCCTTCTCTGACTTGCCGGGGAGGCTATGCTCTTGTGTCTGCCTGGCAACCACCCTTAGGGGGTCTAGAATGTAACACTTGTGTGCAACACATAGACTTGTGTGGTAAGATAATGAAAGTAAAGGTGACTGCAGGTGTAGCACAGCGGAAGGGCGTCTTCCTCATATGAGCTAGTTCAGTGTGCCACCGCACCCATGTGCCAGCACACCATGTGCCACCGTACCCCACAGGAAGAAAGAAGAGAGCAAAGGATTTGCTTCTGAGATGAACAAGTTCTATATTTCAATTTCTAAGACCTAGAATATTGGATTTGAGCCGCTCAAATCAGATGCCAAGAAACCGTGAGCCTAATTCCCCAAGGGCACATGCCTGAGTCCCTAGGTAATGAAGCTAAAGGAAAAACAGCATGTAGAAACGAGATGGCTGTTTCTCAGAAGCCTGGGCGAGGATCTGGGCGCTCTTTGTGGCAATACAGTCCTGTGGTTTAGATGGGTGTGTGCAGAGGTAGAGGGTCCTAAGAGGACGATTGGATTGCTTTGGGTGTGGGACTGACAGCCATGGACCAGTGGGGAAGAATGACCTGACCAAGGTGTGGACAGACCTTGTCTTGGCAGGAGGGGACAGCCATATAGTCAGGAAGGCATTGCTCCTCTCTGGGTATAGACTGAGGTGCCTGCTCAGATCTGGGATCAGCTCTGACACACCTTCAGGGACAGGCAAGGAGGCTCAGCAGCAGACAGAAAGCAAGGAAATGGAGGGCTAACTATCTGCCAGCAGCAATGTCTATGTTGGTGAGCTCATGTGTGTACCACATGGGGATTCTGGGTACTGGACACATTGTGTGTACACGTGTGTGTGTGTATGCACAAGAGTGCATGCATGTGTAAATGCAGGAGACCTGTAGATCTGCAGGAGCTGCCACTACTAGAAGATCCAAAGCTCGAGGCATAGCCCTTGCTAATTAAATTGTGGTATAATTTTTATTCTATTGGAAGGTAGAAGGTGGCCGCTGTGGCCAGACCAGCTTTTATTGAAATACTGAATGGTTAGACTGAGCAATTAATGTTTCTAATTAAATGGTCAGGTAACATGCTAAAAACACTCACTAAAATGCCATAAATTTGGGCAATAGAAGTATTTTTAAACTAAATAGTCAAAAAAGACCGAAATAGTCATATAACTGCTGTATATTATTTATAAGGGTCTAGATGTGTGTGTGTGTGTGTGTGTGTGTGTGTGTGTTGGAATTGGGAGGGTTTGGGGTAGATCTGGGAGGAGTTAGGGGAAAGAATGACCAAAACACATTATATAAAATCCTCAAAGAACTAATGGTAATACTGTGGAAAAAATGCCTTTCTCAAATAAAGTGGACACAGGTATTTACATATGCATAAGCGTGTACCTATTTGCATACTCATACATACATATGTATAGCATGATTTATATTGATTAAATCCTTAATTAAACATCTCTGCAGTTTTCCATTATTAATGGTTTCTATGGAAAACCTGTAGGCGTGAACTCTGACATTTTGGGGGTGGGGGTGAGGATCTTAGAACTGTTGGCAGAACAAAGCCTCGCTGGCTATGGACGAGCAGTGTGAGATCTGCTGGTGAAGTAGGTTAGGAGAAAGCAGAACATTAAATCCATTAAAGGGAGACGGAAAATATTTTACCTTTGTTAATAGTCTAAATATTCACAGGGCATTTATCACTATGAAATGCATGACTTTAAGTCTCTAATTAAATTGCTATTTTCAGGCCTTGAGCTACAATGAAAATTCTATAAAGGAGGCCGTAAACCAGTTATCAACCTATTTTAATCACAGTTTAAATTAACATGAGAAAATAACATTCAAAGAGAGAGCAGCCCTAAAATTCCACACTGGATGGCAACTGTTGTCTAGACAAGGACTGTTTCTCTTTTTTCTTTGTACATACTCTGGGCATTGAATACAGTTCTGCAGAGGGGGCAGTCTGTAAATCCTACAGACTGGCTTCTGTGAGTCTCTTAAAAATAATAAAAAGTGCCATTTAACTCAAGTTCCAGGTTAGAACATTCTACAGGCCTCCCTGGCCAGTAATAACACACTCATCAAATAATGATGCCAGCAATTGGAAATGAGCACAAACATAGTGTAAAGCCATCAGCACTGCCAGATTTGCACAGAGGAAATCCGGCTTGCTGTCTAAAGCCAGATGGAGGTAGGCACTGCTGCTCAGGCTGAGTTCAAGTATAGGGAAAGATGATGAAATCACAGGAGACACCAATTGCAGGTCAGATTAGAGAACGTTGCAGCCCCAAAATTACAGCTAACTTTGACATGCAGCAGACACTTTTCATTCCAGATTTTACCTTCTGGGGTTTAAGCTCATGTCAGACATAGCCCCAGTAAAGAAATCCAGAAGTGAATCAGGAACGATTTTTAAATTTCACAATATGCAGTGAACCATCTCATTGCCCAGTGTATCCATGCTCTATACCTTACCCTCCTGTTAGTCATTTCTGAAAGACTGGCATGCTGTTAGGTGCTTTTGCTTGTGTGATTCTCTTTTTATTGAATAATGGCCGGAAAGTACCTGGGTAGTACGAGGTGAAAACTTCATTTTCACCTTGACTGGATTTGGAATCACTTAAAGAGCTAAACCTATTGGCATGTCGGTGAAGATGTTTGCAGAGAGATTTAATGGAAGCAGGAAAGTCAACCTGAATGTGGGCTGGACAATTTTGTAGGGTGGAGTTCTAGGCTGAAAGGAGAAAAAAAAAAAAGACAAAGACCCAGCATTAGCCTCTCTCTGCTTCCTGACTGTTGTAGACACATTGAGGTTAGTCGCCTTGTGTTCCTGTCACCACCAGTAGAGCCACTGTGACCTTCATGTCCTCCCCACTATGACAGAGAAGGACAGGAAAGCCATTCTCCCTCAGGTTGATTCTTGTTGGGGTAAAGTCACTAATACAAGACACTGGTGACTGGGATGAGTCAGAGGGGAGATACACAGGGCTTTGTGTAAGGAGGCGGAAGTACACACACACACACACACACACACACAGAGAGAGAGAGAGAGAGAGAGAGAGAGAGAGAGAGAACATTCACACAGTGCCTTACAGTATAATTTCTATCCTTACTGTTTTCTCTCACTGTATTTAATTAATGAAGTCTGCTTTATTATAGGTCTGTATGCAGAGAGAACAGCAGTAGGGCTCATCAGTTTCTACAGTTTGGGCATCCAGTGTCTGTGTGTGGGGCTCTAGACCATCTTCCTCATGGGCGAGAGGCCTCTACTGTATTTTCCAGGGTGCCTGTAAAGCTGCCCTGGAACACACAGAGATGTTAATGGGGATTGCTGGCACAGACTGCTTGAGAAAGAAACGAACACGGACTTTTAAATAAGGGCATTGGAAATACTTATTAAACAATTATTTTTAAGTATCTGGTGTGCTATCCTTATTGATTTAATTATTGAGGCTCCAATGTTGAACAGAAGAGAGCCTGTGATCTTCAGGAAATTAAAAAGGCCCGAGGAAAAGGAGGACTGCATACTTTGAAGAGAATTACATACAAATTAAGGAGCAGTTATCATAGTCAGGAATATATACTTAGTTCTGGACAAGACGCTCATGCATACACACACACACACACACACACACACACACACACACACAACTTTAGCCTGGTTGTAGTTGTAGTTGAAAGTGTCAGATTCACTCAGACACGGAAGCTAGAGGTCCTATTGTCTTGTTACTTTAAGCTTTTTTTTTGATTTATCTTGCTCTGCTGTGACCCTTCAGCACATCATCAGGGGTTGAAACGAGGGCTTCAGGCATTCTCATCAAGTGCTCTACCACTGTACAACCCCAGCCCTCTTCTTGATTTTTTTAATTTTTTTATTTTGAGACAAGCTCTCACTAAGTTGTTTCTCTGGTCTCAGATTCATTGTGTAGTCCAGGCTGGCCTTGAATTTACCCTGTAACTCAGGGTAGGCTGGAAATCACACCTTAGCTCAGGACCTCCCCACTGTAGCCCAGGCTAGTTTTGAACCTGTGATACTTCTGCCTCAGCCTCACGAATGCAGAATTTACAGCCACCTTGATCTGGTAATGTCTTTTGGAGTCTCATTTTTTGTTTCTCTTTCCTCGCTGGGTGTCAGAAATTTTGGCTTGGACGAACATAGAGGTCTTGCCTATCCAGAATTCACTAACTGTCTGCATATTTCTGGTTTTCTTTGGGGAATTTTCAAATAAGCACAAAATTGGGAGAATCGTTATGCAATGACCAATTCGTTAAGCAGCGGAGTTCCATTTAGTCCTCCCGGGGCTTCGGCAGCGGCTGACATTTCCCCTGCCTTGCGTCATTTACTCCAGGCTCCTTTGCATAACGTGGAGGCTGTTTTCATTCTCGGGCTGCTTCTGTTTCTAATTCTCATTGACAGATACAACAGACTTTCTAGTCACAGGGCCGGCGCCTGGTGAAGAGCTGATCTCAGAAATATCTCCTAAGAGTGACTACCTTCAAAAACACCTCCTACCTTTACAGCAGGAGGGGATTTCAAGCTATCTTGGTAGAAAGTGAAACCCGGTAAATTCAGTGCTTGAAAGTGAGCCTAAGTGGACCCTGTCCTGTTCCCACCCGAAGCCCAGGATGAGGAGCTCTGCAAACAGAAGGCTGAGGACAGCTGGGGAGCCAGGTCTCCAGTTCATCTTTCTCAACTCCCTGGAAACATCAATTAAAACAAATATTGTCCTAAAATCTACAGTTACTTTGCAAGGTTCCAAGGAGGGTCACTTTTCTGAAAGAATATTTACTCGAGCCTGTGTGACTCCTGGGCTGTGTTCGGAGCATATTCTACCTGCAGAGAGCACCAAACGGAGCCAGGTCGTGAACCAGAAGCAAAGCAACACAGAGCTAGAAGGATGCATGAAACAGACAGGCTTTCGCGAGCCACTGCAAGAACTGCCATTCACTCCCTGAGTCTGTGTTTAACTTAAATCTACTCAAAATTACCCGCAGAGAGGGACAAAAATCTCATCTGTGCTAAACACAGAACTAGCAAAAGCATTTGGCGCCATAAGTAAAGAGGAAGTGGTGCCAGCCCCAGAAAGGCGACTCAGGAAGCCTAAACCTACTCTGGTTTGATGTCAGTATAATAAATCATCATCAATTTATAACCTGAAATTTCACATTTACCTGCCAATCAAAATCACATCATAATCCCATTTACATTGATGGCATTAATTGTGTTCAGGTGACCAGACCCAGTCAGAGGAAATTTGATCTGAGAGTCAGAAAAATCTAAAAATGGCCCAGAATGGACCCACGTTTAAGCTGTTTGAGTATCAGTTTCCTGACTGTGACAATGGGAACCTATGACAAAGCCATAGTAGTCTGAAGCAACAGAAAACTGGTTCCACAAGCTAATTTATGTATTCTTTAGTCTGTAATCTAGATGAACATGGAGACACTTGAGGCTCAAACAGCTCAGTGAAGTTCCCTCCCCCAGGCTTCTGAGCTCCTCTACGAAAACCAGGATTAAAGTTCCCTAAGGTCTGCCAATTTTCGCGTCTTCTGATCAAATCATGACTAAATAAATGTAAAGGCAATTGTTTACAGAACCGTGAAGATGTTTAAATGTAACTTTTTGGTATATAAGCATTTCTGTCTCTCTGTCTCTGTCTCTGTCTCTGTCTCTCTCTCTCTCTCTCTCTCTCTGTGTGTGTGTGTGTGTGTGTGCATGTTCATGGGTGTACTTGAATACACATTTGAAAATCAGAACCTTGTTTGGGACAAGGCATCTTTGCAGTTGCATACATACAGTTGACTGGTCTAAGAGCTTCGAAAGCTTCTCCTGCCCCTGCTGACTCTCCCTGGACGGGTACACAGGACTACATGCACTACACAAGCTTGCCCTGTTCCACAGGCTTTTGTGTGGCTCCTGGGGGTCTGAACTCGATAGGTCATCTTGAACAGCAGGTGTTTTGCCCCTTGAGCTATCTATCTCTCTAGCCTTTTATATCTTAGAAATGATCTGTCTTGGACTGAAGGTGTAGCTCAGTGTGGGAGCACTTGCCCAACATTGTGAGGCTCCAGGTTCAATCCTGGTACTAAAAAATAATCCATCCGAAAAAGAATCGGGTCTATGAGTTTGACAAGGTGTGGGGGAGGGGATGGGAGGAGTGGGATGGAGGAACATGAGGAGGAAATGATGTAAATACACTACTCAAATATGAATTTCTGAAAGAATATATATTTTAAATAAAAAATATGTCTTGGAATATGACAAAATAAAAAAATAAGAAGAATAATTGTGGCCCTTCTGTTATACAACAAATGTACAAAATTCCTTGTTGAAAAAGGAAATGCTACAGTACAAATCAAAAGCCAAGTTAACACATGAATTAGAACACTTTCTCTGCTTCATCTCAAGATAACATTTTCTTTGAAATCACATTCATGCTTCTTCCCATTTGCTGGTCAACTCCACCCGAATGGGGAAGGGTTTCTGAAGGTGGAGTTTAACCTACTGCTCATTACGATGTTTTCCTTGGGAATTAGCTGTCGCCATGGAATTCTGGAGATAAAATGGGTGGACTGTGTGTTCCGTCAGCGCTTCCCCTGAGCACACACAGAGGAAAGTACACACAATGATGATAGCACACACCATTCTCCATCCTAACCAGTGCATGTGTTGTGGGTTAATTGGTGCCCCTCCATCCTCCAAGTTCATGTGTTGAAGACCTTACTCCCAGTATCTCAGAATGTAACCGTGCTGGGTTGGGCGTGGATGGGTAGTGACATCGTTCAGTTGGGTAGTAATCCAATCCCAGTGGTTCCCTCACAAGAAAGGGAAAGTTAGACCGAAGAAGACAAGGCAGAGGTACACACACACACACGCACACACACACACACACACACACACACACAGAGTGAGGACCCAGTATGGACATGGCCCTCTGCAAGCCAAGGAGGAAGAAGAAATCAAAGCTGCAGGCCCCTGGATCTTGATCTTCCACACTCTAGAGAGTTGAGAAAATAGATTTCTATTGTTTAAGCTACTCAGTGTATGACACGCAGTCACACATGGCAGCCCTATAAGTGGGTACCCTCTATGCACAAAAGCACACGTATTAAGACCAGTACAGAAATGGAGGCATCTGTCTGTCTAGACCCCACCCTCCAGAGGAATTCTTATTTCATTTGGAAGCTTCTCAACTTGTTACTGGCAAGTACCAAAAAAAAAAAAAAAAAAAAAAAAAAAAAAAAAAAAAAAAAAGCTATTTTACCAAATTACATTGGAACTTACAACATTGTTATTATGTTTTAAAAAAAAAGCTGATGTTTTATCACACAGCAACCTGCAGAAGGTAACGCTGGAAAGTATTCCAGCTGTTTTAGAATTGTCTAGATGTCTGTCCGTCTAGTCCCTTATAGCAAGTTCAGACACCCTTTAAAATGTCCAAGCTTGTACAGCAGCGGTGATGAACCTGGCTGATTCACGGAAAGAACAGGGGTGTGTGTGGGGGGAGCTAAGGTGAATTCTCCAATCAGTCACCTCTTCCTTCTAGGTCAGTCTAGGCTGGATTGTTCCTCGATTCAAGATAATCCTTGAAAAACAATTCTCACGACAAAAATTTGGAAACTTTTTTTTTTTTAAAAAAAAAAAATAATGCGTGGTGATAGTGATAAATAAATGATTCCTCCGGAAGTGATGACGCGAACTTTTCCTGGGACTCATTCATTAAGTCCTCGGGTGGGATGCTCTATGCTGTTATAATTCAGTACCCAGTCACTTAGCATGAAACATACGCCTCTAGCAGCGCCAGATCCATTTTAAAATTGATAGCACCATCCGGTCTACAAGGTCTTGAGAAGAATTTCATTTTCTCTCTCGGCTAAAGTGATTGTGCTGTGTTCCCTGACCTTCAAAAGCTTTTTGTCACGCTTCTGTCATGTGGCTTGGAGGTTCTTTCCTCCATCCATTTCATTTAAATATGTGCTGTGTGAGTAAATCCAATAAACTAAGTAGCCATTTAGTTAAAACCCTCGTGGGGTCAGAGCTCCAGGGAGCATCTCACGGTACTGTTGGTCCTTCTTCAACTCTTATTTCTACACCATTGATCGTCTCCGATCCGCTCTCTGCACATGCGCAGTAGTTCCCCATGGTGACAGGCACGTTCGGCCCAATAGCCAGCTGCTGAATGGACAGATAGACGGGCACCCCACTCGTTTTTAATAATCTAAAAGTGTCCCAAGTAGACAGGCAAGGATCCTCAGAGGTGAGTGTGGACACCCTTCTTTAGGGGTTTCCTTGCCCGGGGGCATTGTTTTGTTCGTAAAATATTCTCACCTCTCCTTTCTGATGATAAATCACCCGGTCAAAGGTGCTCCGGGTGGGGCACCATTTTTCTTGCTATCAGTTCTTCTCTGACTGGAAAGGGCATCAGGGTTGAGGTTATGGAAGGCCAAGTAAAGCCCAAGTCCTTGTGCATGGCAGTGGTGTATCATGGGAAATAAATGAGGGATTGAAAAGGAAGGTGCCATTTTATAAAAGGTGTCAACTCAAAATGCAGCATGGTGTTTTCAAGCACTGTAGGCTTTCTGCACACAACTTTTGCTTTAAATGAACAGTTTTTAGGATTCTAGGATGAAATAAATTCAGGAAGCAGTGGGTGTGGGTTAAACCAAGTAACAAAAAGATTTGCTATCATCATCATTATTATTTTATTGTTAGTATTTTGTGTGTGTATGCATGTGTGTGTGCATACATCAGTTGCTGACTACCTGGAGTTTGTTGACTTCCTTCTTCCTCCTCAGCCCTGGGTTTACATGCGTGCCCTGTTACATTGGACTTTTTGTGTGGGTGCTAGAGACTCTGAACTCAGGATCTCTTGCGAGTGTTCTCCGCGCTGAGCCATCTCGTCAGGCACCAGGAGAGGCTTCTTAAGCCTGAGGCAGAAGTTACGTGAGATGATGGTCGTAGTATTCAGACCTGTGACATTTGTTCCTAGCCAGAACTTGTTTTGTGTGTCGGGTAATTGAGAAAAGTTGCGCTATTCGCCTTTGAGTCACAGACGTCATCAGCTGTTGATGGCCTTAAACTGACTGGGCAAGGCAGCTCAGATCCTCCTATACATGCTGGTGACCTGAACTAGGAGCACAGCCCTAGGAGAGAAAGGCCGCCAGCCTGAGGGTTAGTAGTGAAAGACCCAGATAAATCCAGACCCATCTAGCTGGAAGAGAAGAGCCAAAAATCTAGGTTGGCTTATTCAGTGACTCTGTTTCAGGAACTAGCTGAAGATAAAGTTAGATCATAATCTTGAGAAACAGGGAGTTACCCCTTGTGATTATCACTGGTATTTTTGGAATTTTTCAACGATCACTGGTATTTTCAGAATTTTCCAGTGACACCCTCCCTACCCCCTTTGGATTACTGGGTTGTGGTTTCTTTCCTTAAACACGTGTCCCTTGTCCCAGCTACTAGGGGTTGAACTCTGTATCCCTGCATGGGAAATGAGTTTTGGCCCCAGTGCACTGGTCCCTGTCCTGTCAATAAACCTTGTGTCATGGCAGCAAGGACGGGCTCTCATGAGTTCCAGGGGGTTTGTGTTATCAAGAGACTTGATTGAGAGTCACCCCACCCAGGAGGTCTTTCAGTAGCTTTTCCAAAGCCATGTGTGTATGGCACACACATCACTGCCAGTTCTAACTCCATAGTTTTCCACATTAAAGATCTATCTTCAGGACCATATGCATTTACAACACTTTTATCTCAGAGAAAGATCACATAAGGAAAGCCTAGGATGACAGGGCACTATAATAGCTCAGAAAGGGAGGAGCGATTAGGTAAAATTTGAAGATGGCAAAGATAGAAGGAGGTTCTTTCTTTACTCAGCTGACGGAAGGAAATGCAGTCAGAGCCACTTCAGAAGAACAAGTGCATGGGAGCACCAAGCTTCTGCTGAGCCACAGAGGGGAGCACAAGCTTGCTGTGGTTTCCCCTTCATTCTGCACACAATAGACACATTTCCAATTGTAACAGCTTCTCACTTAAAGACTATTTGGAGTGGTGTGTTAGTATGTATCTATAAATCCAACACCGAAGAAACGATTAAGCTAACGTATTAATCTATCCAGTGTTATTGCTAAATAGTTAAAGTACCTGCTGCAACATAAGAAACTTTAGGCTTTAGTAGCCAGTGAAAAATACAGAGATGAACACAGAAATACTTAATATTTACCCAAAACTATAAAAATAAGTATAGTAGACTCTGAACAGTGCTTATTTTCCATGATGCAACTGTTGGTATGTTTCCCTGTTTCCAAAACTTACATTGTTTGAAGTTTACAAATATTTAGTGATCTGGTTTTATTCTTTTTTTTTTTTTTTGAGAAAGGGTCTCTCTGTAGCTTTGGAGTCTGTCCTGGAACTAGCTTTTGTAGACCAGGCTGGCCTTGAACTCACAAAGATCCTCCTGTCTCTGTCTCCCTGCGCCACCACTGCCCGGGCTGGTTGCATTCTTATATTTGATTTTTTTTTGTTATTGAGGAACATTATTCTTTTAAAAACTTGAGTTCCTCCTTTTAAATTTTATCAGGTAGACAAATTTAAAAAATAGATTGACCCACCAGTAGGATATGTATTCTCTCTCTCTCTCTCTCTCTCTCTCTCTCTCTCTCTCTCTCTCTCTCTGGCATGAATTTTATAGGAGAATATGGGAGACAGAATTGGAAGGTTAGAGAGGAGAAGAGAGTGGTAGAAATTATCAAAATGTATTATACTCACAAAATTCTCAAAGACTAGATTAACAGTGTACAATTAAAAAAATTAGATTAAACTTCCAGAAAATTTCTTTTTTCTTGGTTAGTTAGCACTAGAAAAAAAAGAAAGTCCACTTCTTACTTCATTCTAAGCCACAGCCAATGACTTTCTTTATAATCAAGGTATCTGATTTAAAGTAGCCTGCAATCCCAGAGCTTCCTTACACTGAAGAGAGTGTCATATAATCACCCACGCTGTACATTTGTGTTTGTTTAATTCTTTCTTTCCAGTAAAGGGTGGAAATTAAATTCTTACCAACGTGAGTGAAAAAAATTCTCAAAGAGTATGCCTTTATTCAATTGTAGATATAACAAACTTGTTCCCAGATAGCAAAGAGTGTTTCCTTTTTGTGGTCAATGTCAGAAATGACCTATAACACTGTCCTCAAAATTTCCACACTACCGAAGCCGCAGTACCTTCTGAAATGGAGTCCTAGGACAGCACTTGTTGCTGTCACACACAAACCTGTAGGTTGGTTGAAGAAGAGAAAGGCAAGGTGGTACTCTCTGCCCCCAAAAGAAGTAGCCTGGTTTTCCCCTAAGACTATCCGCCAAGAAATTGACTGCTTTCTTAAACGCTCTCAGATATGTTCCTTTTCCCTTTAGAATTATACCTTTCTGCTGAACCCACTTGGCCAAATAATTCACAATCCCGTGAAGAAATGAGGAAACACTAATCCAGTCATCGATCATTTGGCCCAGTACAGTGATGGTGTGTTCTCAGGTGGACACGTGTTATTGTGTGTTCTCCGGTAGCATGGTGTTAGCATCTGTCCGGCCATCTTGCTTGTATACGCTATCTCACTTGGGGATATCTTAGGCAGCTTTATGACTTATTTGTGTGATTTGGAACCTCAATTCATAATGAATATCTTATTTCCATAATAATCTCTTTCCATAGGGAAAAAAATCTGGGGAACACACTGGTGTGGAACAATTGTCTGTATTCTGTCAATTATATTTTAAATAAACACTAATTGGTCAGTAGCCAGGTAGGAAGTATAGGCAGGACAACCAGGCAGGAAGTAGAGGAAGGGCAACAAGAACAGGAGAATTCTGGGAAGAGGAAAGCTTGGTGTGCAGCCCTGGCCCAGCCGCAGAAGAAGCGAGATGTGACTGTTTCGCCAAAAAAAGTACTGAGCCATGTGGCTAACATAGACAGGAACGGTGGACTAACATACGTTATAAGAGTTAATATGAAGCCCGAGCTAATGGGCCAATCAATTTATCATTAATATAGACCTCTGTGTGATTTCTTTGGGACTTAACAACCGAGGGAACCAGGCAGGACAGAAAACCTCAGACAATAACACACAGCTTAAATATCTAGACCTTCATGAAGCCAGCTACGTGCTTTCCTCTGTAATTCACTACAAAAGGAGAAATCTATAGAACCTCAGAGGACTGTGAGAAAAGGTAAAATCCTACTGTTCGTTCTCTTACTGGAGTATGACAACTTCTTGGCATTGATTTCTTCTGTTAAAACCTGCGGGCAATCCTACTGTTGAAGTAGCTGGTGTTTCTGCCCTGAAATCACTACAAAGACAATGTATTTTCACAATTCATCTCTGCCCACAAATTCCATGTACTTTTTGGATTATTTTTTTAGTTGTAAATTCCGGAGATCTTTATCCAAAGAAATAAACATGCCTGGAATATCGTATCCTACTCCCGCCCGACCTGATTTTACTTAGCGTTTAGCAAGGTATCAACCCTTTCCAGGCCTTGCTTGTCTACATGCACCTGTGCAAGCACATCTTGCTCTCTGATGTCCTTCCCCAAACCATAACTGCAGCGTAACAGCAGGTCTTCCTTACTGAATGAACTGCCGTTTTTCTGTCCCCAAAGCGTGTGATGCCTACCCCATAAAGAAAGAAAACAGGTAATTGAATATTTCAGTTAAATTCAAATCCCACTTTGCACTGCCCTTCCAACTAAGGTGGTTAGAGGATACCTGAAGGGTTATCACGTCTAGAAACGTTACTGCAATAACCCAGATTGGAAACAGCGAGGTGTCTTTGTCTCTTTTCTTCTAATTAGAGGAGACTCTTAAATAAATAAATGTTTTCTGTTCTATTTTCATATTTGCCACAGTGTTCTTGTCTTGATATTATAATACTTTTCTTAGAATTTGTAATTTGTATTTGGTTAAATAATAGATAATACACAATGCAGTTTCTGGCCATTGTTAGTACTTTTTTAGTAAAGAGAAAAGGTAATTCTTTTTGGCCTACAGTTGTGGGGGGCGGTGGTTTCAGACCATAATCAGTTGACCCTGTCATTCTGGCAGTGCATCAGGTATAAACATGTGAAAAATTGACCCAACCACTCACCTCATGGCTAGGAAGCAAAAGAAATAAAACAAAATTATGTTCTTAACTTTGTGTACTGTATAATTGCTCAGTAATTTAAGATCACTTTTTCTTGCCCATTAAAATGTTAAAAAACAAACAAATTTAACTGAACTGTTTTCCCTGAGCTGTTTATGCTAAGTTAATAATCTATGAATAATATGTAAGGGGAGTTCACACTGAAATAGAAAAACACACATTATTTTGACAGATCACCCTCAGGATCCGATAAAGCTTAACTAATTATTTATGTACAGCGAGGAGCGGTTCGTAAACACACACAGCAAGGCCTGCTAAGAGAGGCTGCATTTGGTGCCAACTGATCCCCCACATTCTAGGAATGACGAGTGAGACTAGCATTTAATTAAAGAGTCAATAGAATTTTTTATAAACAAAAACAAAGATACATTAAAGTAGCACTCTGATGCATAATTTTGTATAGTTTGGAGTCCATGCTAAAGCCAGCTTCTCTGGGATACTTCAACTTTCAAAGAAGGATTAAGGCATTGACTTGGGTAATTTAAAATAATCCAGTCTGAACATTCTCTTTTACCCAGGAGAAGGTTAAGGCTCTGGCGTTATGGTTCTCTTATGTAAAGTCACAGGGGTCATCTCTCTGACCTCAGACTCACAGGTCTGGACAGCGTTTTTCCAACCTGAGGATCATGACCCCCTTGGGGGTTGAACAACCCTTTTGCAGTAGTCACCTAAGACCCTCAGAAAACACAGATATTTACATCATGATTTGTAACAGTAGCAAGATTTGCAGTTATGGAGTAACAATAAAAATAATTTTATGATTGGGGGTCACTACAACATGAGGAACTGTATGAATGGGTCACAGCATTAGGAAGGTTGAGAACCACTGGGTCAGGATACATTTTACCTAACCATGCGGCAATTAGCTTACAGCTCATAGAAGTGGTGGATTTTGATGGGGGCTGGGAAATGACCCAAGCACATTGTAGATCTTTCTTGAAAATAACACAATAAAACTTCTCTTACCCTGATTTATAGTGTTCTTGTCTACTTTAAGTTGGATGTGAGACCTATCAGCATTGGACTGATGCTGTAGACCGATATCCCTGGGTTTGTCTGTGTCTCTCTGAAACACCAGGCTTTCTGACCATTTATTTTCGAAAAGTCACCTTTATTAAGAAAATTTGGAAGATCATTTTATGCTTCATCTCTCTTATTTAGAGATGGAAATTTCCCTTTAGGGAAACATAGTTTCTTTGCCTTTGCTCGCACCAGCATCCTCCCTGTGTATAGTTACTTTTAACGACTCTCAACAAGGAGCTGTCTAGAACTCAGGTAGGGTGTGCGATGGTTGGCATGTAAAGTGACTGGGCAGAGCATATGCCTCGATGGTTGTGTGCCTCTGAGTGTAGCTCTAGAAGAGGGAAATATCTGAATTATAAGACTAAGAAAAGATGATAATAGTCACATGTGAGGAACCCCAAATGATCTATTGAGCGTCAGAATGGAATCAAATGGTGGAGGAAGAGCAAATTTGGTCTATGTTGGAATTGCTAGTTCATCTCTCCTGTCTGTAGACATCAAGACAAGAAGTGAGAGACTAAAGGGAGATTATCCAACTTGATTTATAACCACGTTAAGCCATTTATAAACTATTTATTAGTTTTGTTTTATTTGAAGCAGGGTCTCATGTAGCCTAGGCTGGCCTTGAACTTCTGAGACTCTTATTTCCTTCTCCCAAGTGCCGAGATGACAGGTATCTACCACCATGCCAGCCTTCTAATCCTTTCTTAGGAAACCCATCTACTGTAAGCATCAACCCCTTCTAAGGGCCCTACCTCCGTGACCTCGTCACCTTCAGGTAGGCCTCGACTCTTAATGGTTCCACCCCTCTCAATATCACCATACTAAGGATGAAAATTCCAGAACATGAACTTTGGGGGCCACTCTCAAATCTTATCCAGCTTTAACAGACCATTGTGGGTAAGTTTGGGCAAGTGCATACTCATAGGGACTGGCATAGTTCTTTCTTGAATGGGTATAGAAACAGGTATTTGTTAAAATTAATCCTAAGACTACCTGGCAAATATATTTAGTTTCTTCCTTTGTATATTTTATGATTGCTACCGAGAGGAAAATGTTATCTGATTACATACTTCATTATCGTCCTTCATTATTACCAACCAGTGACATTGAGACCTCTCCTATTTAACTTTTGTTGTTGACTTGACACAGTCCTGAATTATCTGAAGGGGTCTCAACTGGGGCTTGCCTTGATCATGCTGGCTTGTAGAAAAGCAAGCCCAGGGATCAAGCCAGAAAGAAGCATTCCTCTATGGTTTCTGCTTTGAGTTCCTGCCCTGGCATCCCTCAACACAGATGATAACCTATAAGAAGAAATAAACTCTTTTCTCCCCAAGTTGCTTTATTACAGCAACAGAAAGCAAACAAGGACAAGGCTGCTAACCATACTTGGCCTCTTGAAAGGCCAGTTTAGCCACTCACCTAGGCCTTCTCTGTTGGGAGCAGTGAGCCCCCAGATCCTGAATTTCTTGTAAACAACTTGTTTTCCCCTGATCTGAGTGCCTACAGCTGCCCTGAGCACGAGACCCTCAGGAGTTCCTGATGGCAGGGGAGTGGTTTCTGGTGCGTTTGGCTGGGGCGTGGCTATCCCTATATAAGCTACCCCTGAACATAATAAAGGGGCAGTCTTGGGGGCATTTCGGCATCAAGGATGACCCTTGTCTCTGTCTGTCTGTGAGTCTTTGTGTGTTTCAATCTCCATCTCCCTGCCCGGCTCACGAACTGTATGGCAGTGCATAGAGCACAGACAGGCGTGGCATGCCACACTTCGGCTCACGAACTGTATGGCGGCACAGAGCACAGACAGGTGTGGCGCGCCACACTTCTCTAGCGCACACTGGTGAAAAGGGCAGAATCTGAAATTAAGTTTTCATATTATAATGCCATTATTTAACTTGGAGCGATGCTAAATTTCAACCACATTCTGACACAGCTGGGCATCAAAATACATTCTAAGGTTGGGGTGATGACTCCATGGCTAAATTTCATGCCGTGTAACTATGAGGACTAGAATCCAGGTCCCTTGATCCTGTGCAAATGTCAGGTGGGCATAGCAGGACTCCTGTTATTGCAATGCTTAGGACAGGATTCTGGAGCAAGCTGGCCATTTAGACTAGCCATATTGCTGAGCTCTGGGATCAGTTGAGAGACCCTGCCTCAATGAACAAGATGCAGAGAGATTGATAAAGACTTTCAGTATCAATCTTGGGCCTCTACACTCATGCTAACACATATACATACTCCCACATACATGTACCCAAATACCTGTGAACATGCCTACACACATGCATGCAGAAACTGCACACACATACATGTAAAAGATATAGATACACACACACATAGACATACACACACACACACACACACACACACACATATATAAAACCACTGGTCACATGATCAAACTTTACATCCTTGCTTAGCAAAGGGCTGACAAGAGAACATATTCTCCTATTTACTCATTATGGGATTCAAATATTTTAGTTATTAGACTCATACAGGACTAGCCATTCTCTTTCTTAGAAAAGCCTTTAATTACTATCATCATTCTGGTAACCCAGTATAGACGACTGTGAAAACCTACTCTTAACCATTTTTCTAAGAAACAAGACACACTGACTTTTATGCCTTGTGCTTCAGCCTTCCTGGATGGAGTCTTCCTTGTTCTTATCAGAGGTAGTTAAAGCAATAATCAGCGATAATCCTCTTAAACATTTTAACAAACAAGTGGTTAAAAAAAAGACTGCATATATCCAAGTCCCTCTCTGAGCCCACAGGCTCAGGAATATGAATTAGGCACACTGATATAAATGTTGAATCTTTAATATTTCACACCAAAAGAAGTGCCTCCAGGTAGCTTTCCGCATACGGCTGTAATCTTGGGTAATGAATTAATCATGCTAGTCCTTAGCATAGAATGTGAAGGTGGAATTCTTACTGAAGAGCGTGGATCAGACAAGAGAGCACTTCTGCTCCTGGAAGTGCTTTCAGCTACTGCATCAGAGTCCCCTAGAACCGACTAATCTCTACAGATTGCAGCGAAAATTAATGTAGGCCCCAAGTCCCCAGTCTCAGAACAGAGCCCGATAAAAAAATCCCAAAGCAGACTGTCAGAAGAGCCCCCCAAGAGGAGGGTAGGTACCCTGGGACCCGGTAATATTAATTCAGTAAATAGGAATGTATCCCACTTACCTTTGTCCTGGGGCCTTTCTGATTAGCAGCGCATTTCTAGCTGCAGTGGAGAGCAATCCTTTTGCAAGAATTTGGCTCCCTTAACTAAAGATGGGGTGATCATTTGGATGTTAGTATTCTCTAGGTCATTTTTTTCCTTTCTGGGTCACAAGTAATTAATATTGAAGTTGATTAGAAATGTAAATATCCTCAGTGGTCCTAATAAAGCAATGTCTGACTCACTAGACAGCCCGATTCCCTATCTATCACACAGTGGAGGTAGGTTCTGCTTCATATGTGATTTTGATTATAAAGAATTATTTGAGGTATTGGACATGTTTTGCTACCCATACAATCGATAAATGCCTATAATCATTATTATTTAGTAGATGCAGTCACTTCTTACAAGCAATGCCTTGGAGCCTAAGACAAGTAGTGCTAACATTTGATTACAATGCCTGTGATTGCATGTGGGAGAGATGGCCTAGGTTGACCAGATTTGTGACCTAACAGTGGCTGGCTATAGAACAGGGCAGAAGTGACTTCTACTACGTCAGTAAGGGAGAAACTTCTGAGAAGGCAGAATACTTAAAACTGTGCCCTATATCAATATATCCACATTAATTTTAGAAGACCTTCGTTTCCATCTATCCATCCACCCCCCACCCATTCATTCTTTTAGTAAATACGTGTTGAAAAATTTTAATGGCTCAGGTGTTTGGCAAGGCAGATTAGAAAAAAAAGGGGGGGCTCAGCATGGATTGTGTCCTTCACTGGGTGCACAGAGAGAAGAGATAAGAGAGGGGGAAACAATGGGAGGATTCAAGGCATCACTGAAGGCCAGCCATGAATTCATTCACATTGTTCACAAGCAGCGTTTTGATTTTGTAAGAGTAGTTTATTTAATTGCCCCCTCTTTATGTATATGTGTATAATGTATGTGTGTATATATATATATATATACACACTGTATATGTAAATGTACATGTATATGCCATCTCTATGTATATGTGTATAATGTACACATATATATGTATACATGTTGCATATGTAAATGTTATGCAATCTATGTATATGTGTATAATGTACATATATATGTATACATGCTGCATATGTAAATGTATATGTACATGTTATGCCATCTCTTTATGTATATGTGTATGATGTACACATATATGTATATATGCTGCATATGTAAATGCATACATATATGTATATTGTCTAAGTTACTGTTGTATTGCTGTGAAATGTGACCAAGGTGACTTATAAATAAAACATTTAATTGGGGACTTGCCTTCAGTTCCAGAGGGTGAGTCCATGCCCATCATGGTGGGGAGCATGGTGGTGGGCAGGCAGAGTAACACAAGGGCAGTTGCTGAGAGCTTACATCTGAGCCAGAAGCAGGGAGGCAGGGAGGGAGACTGGACCTGGTTTGGACTTTTGAAACCTCAAAGCCAACTCCCAGTGATACACCTCCTCCAACAAAGCCACACCTCTTAGTCTTTCCTAAACAGTCCACCAACTGGGAATGAAATATTAAAATCCATGTGCCGGTGAAGGTCATTTTCATTCAAACAACCACAGATATCCTACATACTTCTGAATATCAGCTTTTAGTAGAAAGTATTCCCCCTCCCCCAATCATTCAGCAGCATGGAAGTTTTTCTAACGAGATGTACTATGAGAATTTAGACAGGCAAATGAGAGACTGCTTTGATTTAAATGAGAAAGTCAAGTGCTGGAGAGATGGCTCAGTGGGTAAAAGCACCGCCTGCCCTTCCAAAGGTCCTGAGTTCAATTCCCAGCAACCACATAATGTTCACTACCATCTGTAATGAGATCTGGTGCCCTCTTGAGGAAGAGACCTGGTCAGTCACCCTCATGAACTTAGATCACAAAACTCAGTATGAACAAGTTCAACAGAATCAGCATATATGGGCTTTCCATGCATGCTTCAGCATTGCCAGGGCATGAATTTCATTTCATTCTTCTTTAAAGGACCATGGTTTCCAAGGGATAGGAGAATACAAGAGTTCAAAATTCATGGATGTAGATGTTATCTGTTTAAAACCCAACCAAAGGTGGTACCAAGCTTCAACCAGCAGGAAAGTGAGAAGTGGCAGACTGGGACATCACTTCCATGCACCATAGGGTGGGTAAGACAGAACTTTTGTGTAATTTTTCTCTGGGAGATATAAATGAGTATGTGTTTACCTCGATAAGGTACTGCCCATAGTGCCAAGATCGGTTCTGCTCAAGTCTAGACAGTGTGTTCATTAGAGTTACTCATAGGGGCATAGGTAACTTAAACACATTACTGAAAAATGCCCCCCACCACATGGGTGAGGACTCAGACAAACTGCATGCCTGGATCTTTCTGTACAACTTGCACACAACACGGGTGGCCAGAGACTCTCTGCTCCCTAGCAATTGCTATTGCTCATAGAAGAGAGAGGCCTTCTGTAAAGCTTCAAAGTTTCCAGAACCTCGTAAGTTCTGTTTATACCTGGAGTCTTTTAAGCCTCCCCACTTGCTTCAGGAGGATACCACCACGCAACAGGGGGAGAAGCAGACCAAGCATTGCCAGCATAAGGGGAAATAGAATCAACGAGGGCAGATATGGCTTAGGTGTGTTAGGTTATAAGGCTGGGGTAAGAACCTGGAGCAAACCTCTAGTCCATAGCTTAGAACATAGCCCAGACTTTTCAGTATATTTAGTCCTTACTATTTGAGACAGCTGCTGTAGAGACCGTGCCCATGATACTTTAGGAAGGGGGATCGGGGAGAGACGTGAGAACATGGGACATATGGGATGTCCACATTTAGGAGCAGAAAGGAAGGAGGAAAAAAAACAATATGGAGAATTGGAGCGGGTACAAGCCAAGGAAGAAGATACGTTAAAAGTTGTGAGAACACTATTTGTTTAAAAAATAAAATGACCTGAACTTTTAATTCACAACATTTGTTCGAATATATCCCATATGGACCAAAGACTTTTTTTTTTTAAAAAGGAACAGAACCTTTAAAAAGTAAAAGAAGCTACAGATGAATATTTGACTGACATTTGACAGGGAAAAGAACTTTTTGGGAATAAAACAATGAATCTTAGTTAGAATTTAACAGAGAAATAACATCAGTACTAAGGATAGAAACATCCTAAGGAAAGCTAATACAATAATATATATATATATATATATATATATATATATATATATGTATGTATGTGTATATATATATATATATATATACTCAGCAGGCACATAGCATGTGCACACACATATAACCAATAAAAGATATATGTGTTTGAATCGGTACACATGACCATGAAGGCACACAAGCCCTGAAATCTGCAGGATGAGCACACAGCTGGAGATCCACACTTTGAATCCAAGTGCAGTTCAGCAAGAAGGATTCTCTTGAAAAGATTGACTTCAACTGACTGGATAAAATCCATTTATATCAGAAAAAGGAGTCTGTTTTGTTCAGTCTACCAATATCTTAGTCTCATCGGTTTGTTCATTCATTAGAGCGTAAACAACCATCCTAGCCCCACTATGGCACTACCGGGCTCACGTATAATGCTCATGCAATGTAAATAAGGCACAGGCAGGCTGAAAATGCATGTCTCTAGGACAACATTTTGCCAGGATTAAACAGACAAATCCAAATTCCCGTGATTCATGTCCCATTTCTACCCTGTCTTCCAAGGGCTCAGCCACAAAACCAGCTTCCCCAGGGCGTAACTGTCGCCTGCTCACTGCAGCAAGCTTGAAAGCATGACCACAGCTGGTTGTAGTGGCACATACCTGTAATCCCAGCACTTGGAGGCTGAGGCAGGAGGATTGCCATGAGTCTGTGGTCAGCCTGATCTGCATTGTGAGATCCTGGTTCAGACAAACAAACCAAATCAAAAGAAACAAATAAAAGCTCTACAAACCAACAACTATTAGGGGAGGGATACTTATTTATTGCTCCAGTCATAGGCTCAGCCATAATTGAGCACATCAATTGGATGGAACCCTCAAGGCCTACGATTCCCCAGACTGTTGAGAAGAGCCATTGCTGCCCAGGGATCTGAGGCAGCTCTATGCTTGAAAGATGACTTGATTGCAACTTCAAAATAGAAAGCTGGAGAAGTTGTGTCAGGAAGAAAAGCAAGCATGAGAAACATGAGAAGTGTGCCTTGGGCTTTAACCCCTGAGTCAGAGAAGAACCCCTCATAAGTTCTTGCTCTCCTTGCTTAGAAGGACATGGCCTCTCAAGGTAGAACCTCACCACTCGAAGGGTGGCCCTATCAATTACCCTGGTGGTACCATTGGCCAGACACATCTGGGACTTGTGCATTATGGCGTTCTGAAACTGAATGAAGAGTCTGGTGGTATATCACCAACTCCCACTGTGTGTGTGTGTGTGTGTGTGTGTGTGTATTTCTGTGTTTTGGAGTGATCTCTCAGCAGAAGCTGGCAACCCCATTCCCAGGAGAGTGAGACAGAGCATCAGAACCACTGTTCAACCATGACCTAGTTCTGGGATGCAGGAGACCAGATGAGGAATTTGTGGCAGGACCCAGTGATTATAGGAATCCATGTTAGTTTCCACATGCCACTGTGTTTTCTGAGCTCTCCTGCTTGACCTATGCAGCTCCATCTAGAATGGTGCCAAAGTGGAGTCTGGGAACAAGAGAGACTAAACAATTGCATCCAAACACCAAGCTTCAAAGGACTGGCTGAGCAGCCAGTTAACTACATTAAAACAAAACAAGATGAAACAAGGCCTAACCTAAAGACTACTGCTGCCTTCCTATCCAGTGGAGAAGAGGTTATAGGACAGAACAGCAAAATTATAGATGAATGAGACACCTTATGTAAACCCAAAGAAACACCATGTGGGGCATATTTAAAATATCCACATATCCCCATATGTCACAAACAACAGTAAGAACATGAAAAATCTAACAGCAATCGGTGGAATGTGTCAGAGATGAAACAAAGAGTTAACTTTCTTTTTTTTTAAGAAGAGAAACACAGAGAGGAACAGCTAAAAACTGATGCAAATCAATCAGTCATTTCATAATCTAAGAAATATGATGGCTAAGAAGCAGATAAACAATAAACACCTCAACAAACCCAGACACTGAAAAACAAAATAACAATTAGTACCCCTTTTACCTTTTAGAAGAGGAAATACTGGCGTGAACTTTCCGAAAATCAATTCAACAATATACATTGGGGAAGATCAAGATGTTTATGGCTTTCAATCAATTCATTCATTCCTAGGAGGTTATTCTAAAGTAATCATCAGAAATGTGGGCACATTTAACAGTCAACACTGCTCACAATATTCGAAAATGCCTGAGAATGTAAATCGGATAGCTTCCCCCAAGCCAACAGACAGATATGCATGTACCCATCTCAATTTCAATGCTGTCTGTATGTCTTTCCTTCATAGTCTATGCATTTAAAGGTTCCATTCCTTCAGACAACTGGAATATGTCTTGCTGTAGTGTAAATCTGTCTTTGATCTTGTGCGGACACAGTGAACAGCTCTGCAAAATCTCTTTCATGAAATGAAAGACGATTTGTTTATTTACTTTGGCCCAGATTTTTCTTTTTTCCTTCAGTGAACTCTTGCTTCTGGGGCTAAAGCTGTTTTTGAGGGTACATCTCAGGATCAACACTCAACTTCCTGTCTGGCTGTTGGTGCGCTAGCTGGCCTGTCACAGAGAGATGGGCACACACCTGTGTACAACTGTAGCTTGATGTGAGAATCTACTCAGGCGTAGGGGTGTAGAGAAGAGCCTGCAGCAGCCTGGTGGAGCCACAGGCAGAGAGAAGGAACATGCCACCCTTGCTGCGTATTGCTGTAACAGAGTGTGGCAGATAAGGCTTCATGAAGGGCTGTCATCTGCTCTGCTCAGTTCAGGCACCAGTGTGTGATAGACAACAGACAAGAGAGCCTGAGTCCCCTGTAAAACTCCTTCAGCAGGACACCTCCTAAAATCCCACATCTTAGTTTTGTTTAGTAATTTAATTTCCTTCCCTCTCTCTCTCCCTCCCTCCTTCCCTCTCTCTCTCCGTCCCTCCGTTCTGTCCCTCCGTCCCTCCGTCCCTCCGTCCCTCCCTCCCTCCCTCCGTCCCTCCCTCCCTCCCTCCCTCCCTCCCTCCCTCCCTCCCTCCCTCCCTCCCTTTCTTTTTTCTTTTTGTTTTTGAGAGAGTTTTCATATAATTTAGATCGCCTTCAAACTTCTCATGTAGCCAAGCATGTCTGTGGATTTCTGCCTTTCCTGCCTGTTTCTTGAGAGCTGGTATCACAGGTGTGAGCCACAACGACTAGTTTATACAGTGTCAGGAATCAAGTCCAGGAACTTGGGCCTTGGTGCGTGATAGGCAAGCCCTTGGTCAACTAAGTTATGCCCCCAGGCTCAGGCCCCATCCTTTAATATTAGCGGTCACACGGTAACATCTGAACTTTGGAGATGTCACATTTAAACCATAGTGGACAGTGTGAAGCAGGTTCTGAGAGGCGAGAAGGATGTCCCCAAGAGGACAGGGCAATGGTGAGATGGGGTGGTGGGTATTAGGGTGGAGGTGCAGAGGGGAATCTTGAGGACAGATAGTCAGAAAGTGAAAATCTGGTCCCCATGGTTGTAGGAAGAACCCGGAAAGGCTTCACAGGAGAATGGGAGAAAGCCTGGTGGTCGGATCCCCAAGGGCTAGGGAGGAGTCTCAGTTTTCTCCTGTAAACAGCCAGAAGTCAGTGAATACCATACGCTATCAGACTTTAGAATTAACCGAAAATACAGCAATTTTGTGGACTACGACTCACGAGGGCCAAACTAGAGACACAGCCACCAGATAGCCAGATTTTTTAAATGCACGAGGGATATAAATATTGCAGAATGGAGGGGGCGCATCAGAATGAAAGCTGGGAGGCACGTGTCCAGTATCAGCACCCTAAATGCATTTTTAGTGAACATCCATAGTAATTCTTAGGTAGGTCCCCACTGAAAAACACAGAAAAAAGTTTTATTTCATTCACAGCCCCCCTTTTTGGTTTTGGTTTCTGGAGACAGCATTTTTCTGTATAGCCCTGACTGTCCTGGCATTTTCCCCTTTAAAGTAACATTTAATGATTACCCTAATTAGCCTGGCCGAAGTGAAGAGAACAAGGAAAGGTAAGTCTTGAGGCCAGGCAGGCTTTCTTTGTGCTCCTGCAAGGGGCCTTCTTTACCTCCTGCATCAGCCTGAGCAGGCGACATGGCTTTTGAGAGAACCAGGGAGCTAGGGGTTTCCAACTGACATCATTATAGAAAGGAAGAGAGAAAATGCACTGTTATTATTATTATTTTCTATTCTGCAGTCTGTGCTTGACTAGGTATTGACAAAAGCAAGGAGGGATTTTTTTTTTTCCTTTTTCTTTTTCTTCCCCAGAAGATAGCTTCCCGATTACCTAGCCTAATGCTTGCTGTTTTAGAGACAAAGCAATAGGGGGGCCAGACCTTATCTGGGGCAAAGAATAAATTCTGACTCCAAATGGCAAAATGAAATTCAAAGTTGTCTCCTAGCTACCGATCTTAGTTGGCATCTGAGAAATTCGGTAAATGACACTGATCCCCATGAGCTGACCCCATGTCCCCTTAGACAGAACATCAAAGGGATGTCAACACCCAGGCAACAGGGGGGAGGGGGGGGGAGAACCTTAGCATCTTAGGATGGCAGTTCTAGTTTTGAAAAAGAATTTTGATAAAAAATATATGATTATGTAAAGTGAGAGACATAGAAAATTGGGAAAAGTTAACTCAGATTGTCCTAATTTCAAAGAATGATTTTATTTATGCCTCACACACACACACACACACACACACACACACACACACACACACACACACCACACACACACACACACACCACACCACACACACACACACACACACACACACACACACACACACACACACACCTCCTTATAGGGTTCTGGCTTCTGTCACCTTCCAAATAAAGTGTTAAATAGATTTTATTACCCTCCTCCCCCAAATTGGTTTGGTTCTATTGTCTAAAGCCCTGCTTGTTAGGTAGATTTCTAAGTACAGAAAAGATAAAAGCTTTCTTCATATTTCTTCACATGGGGTGCAGGGGAGAGCGAGAGGGAAGAACGGGGCGACACCACCACCAATAACTGCTCGGATTAGGAAAGCCCAGGAGGTGAACCAAAAGATTAAATAATAACAATTATCTTTTTAAGTAAAAATTTTATGGTGGAAAAGGGAAAGATTGGTGAATAGGAGGGGCAGTGAACCTAGCTTCTAGCTGAAAGAATTTAAGAACTATTTCGTAATGATGGTGGCTGCCGGTTGGAAGGTCCACCCAGCGCTGGAATAAAGTGAATGCTATCCTTAGAAGACCTTTGATCAGGCGGAACCCCCTGACAGACTCGGCTTGTGTGGAGACAGATGCGCTCCATCCTGGCTTGGTGGAGAGGGCCCTATCACCTCTCAATTACGCAAAAGGTGACACCCTGGGGTTTATCATTCTAGAGGAGCCCCGATTAATTTATGCACCTGCCAGTGTGTGCCAAGCTGAGTTAGAATTTCTTTTAACATTTTCATATACTTTCCCTCAAAAGGATTCATATTTATTAATGCTGGCTTGGCAATGTTATTCTCCTGCAGAGAAAAGGAAATGTGTTCATCTTAGCATTTTTGCCTACTTCCTCCACTTTCCTTCTTGTTTTAATTAACAATTGCTCAGTGCCCCGAGGGCTGTCATTAATTAAAAGATTAAAAAAATCCTCCAGGAATAAGTAGAGCTGGTGTTTTCTTCTTTAAAAAAAAAAAAAAACTGTGTGGTTGGAAGCTTGGGTTTGAATGAGGTTTTCTTCTGGATCTCCCTTTCCTTGTGATTAAATTCCTGTCCAAGAGATTTGGTGGTAGATCTTATGCAAATGAGCATTTCCAATGTGGGAAATAAAACTCCTTTGATGTTTTGTGAATTCTGCTTCCCTTAGAGTTTGGTGAGTGAGTTTTCACGCCGTGGTCATGAGGCTTTGGTTGGAAAGAACACAAACTTTCGCAGGTGCTGCAATTGGGAAAATGCTCAGGTTGGTCATTTCCTTTCTGCTGTTGCTCAATAAGGTAAAGATAAGTCTAAGAGAAGTCAGAAGAAGTCACGGACAGAGGCAAATGGACAGGACATAACTAGCCGGGAGATGTGGCTTCAAGCAATTAGGCTGTGACTTATACTAATTACTATCTTGACCACTGATGAAAATTTTTTTTCTGCCTTTAGTCTATGAAAAAACAGATTAAATAAGAGACTATAAAGGGACTGAAATGATTCCAAAGGTGGCTTAATGAAAAGAGAATAAAACGTCCTGCAGTTTTATGGAAGGTTATAAACCTTATGAAGTGATCCATTCTCTGAGGATAAAATGCCGCCCGAAAGGACGCTCCCCCCACAACCCTTCTCTGATGCAGGGCAGCTGTGTTTCTACTACCAAGGTCATCAGAAGATGCTCACAATAAGGATGATTGTGTCTTAAATCCCTTACAAAATTTGTGTGTGTGTGGATGTGTGTGTGTGTGAATGTATGCGTATGTTCATGTCCAGGTGCACGTGTGGGCAGGTCAGTCCGTGTATGCAGGACAGAAAACAACTTTAGTCTCCTGACTGAGGCTCCTCCTCAGGTGCCAAACACCTAGAGACAGTGTTTCTTACTGACCTGGAGCTCATAGAAAAAGCTGTGCTGGCTGAACAGTAGGCTCCAGGGATCCACTTGTCTATCCCCAGAGCTCTGTGATTAAAGGGGCACACTGCCTGTCCTGGCTTTTGTCATGTGTGTTCTGGGAATTGAACTCAGGTCCTCACCCTTCCACAGCAAGTACTTGACCAACTGAGCCACGGCCTCTGCCTTTAAACCCCTTTGTTGTAATTTCTCAATGTTGCTATAACACGGGCCATAGGAATGAAGTGAAGAATAATTTGCGCATGCTTTAAACCACGGAACCCAACTTGTCCTCATTCAAGGGTGGGGAATGCTTGACAAATAGGCAGCCTTTCCCCATTTCCCTCTCTCCCAGCCCATTTCTGCACCAACAGCAAATACCCACTCTTTGACGTTTTTTTTTTTTTTTCTTTCTCGTCAGTCTTTCGCCAACTCTGCTTACAACATTCTCCATTGTAGGAACACCCCACAGCTCTCTACTGGCCCATGCTGTTTCACCTCTTCAACTGCTCAAAAGCTCTGGCCAGCATGTTCACAACTCTATGCACGATAACCTTAAACACAAAGAAATTACTAGCCTTCAGTTTGGGCAGAGGCAGAGGCAGGCAGATCCCTGAGTTCAAGGCTAGCCTAGTCTACAGAAGGAGCTCCAGCATAGCCAGGGCTACACAGAGACACCCTGTCTCCAAACAACAACAACAACAACAACAACAACAGCAACAGCAACAGCAACAACAACAACAGCAACAACAACAACAACAACAGCAACAACAACAACAACAACAGCAACAACAACAACAACAACAACAGCAACAACAACAACAACAACAACAGCAACAGCAACAGCAACAACAACAACAGCAACAACAACAACAGCAACAACAACAACAACAACAGCAACTAACCAACCGAAAAATAAAACCAGACAGAAAAAGAAAAAGACATGAAAAGGGGAAATGATGCCAGAAATTTTGTCTCTTAAATTTCGGTGTTATTTTTGTGTGTTTCATAGCCGCAGTTTAACATGATTATCATAGTGTCTTCTATTCTAGTTATTTTTCCAGCTGTCACCGAAAGGTGCTCCTACATTGCTGTCCAGTCACGGTGCCTATCACACCAATAGAGTATACTCGGTTAGCGAAAAGGCCAGTGTTTTCTTAAATCATGTCTTTGTAGTTGGGATGGTCAGGTAATTTCTAATATTACAGTTATGAATGGTGCGGCCTCGGTTTTTGTTTACTGATCTTTAGGACAGGACGTCAAGATAGGAGCTAGTGGGCTAAAGTTGTGATTGGCAGCGTTTGCTTTGTGATGGGCACATTTTACGTATCTCGTACAGCTTAAGATATTTCCGGGATGCCAACTTTAGTATTTGGAAGGAATGGTTATTTGTGTCCTGCTTTTTTATATCCAGACAATTTCAAACTTACAGGAACACTATTAGAACAGTGCAAAGAACTGCTACCCATCCTCTTGCCGAGGGCTCATCTCATCACGTTGTTTATATTGAAAACTCCACCCCAGCGTCTGGTCTTGCGCTGGGTGCCACGTCTTACTAGTTACCCCAGCCAGGAGCTGGTCTTCCAGTTCTCCATCACATTCATCCTGAAGGGCACATACCTATGTCAGACATGGTGGACACTCCTGCTGTATTTAGTATTTCTTTCATTGCTGTCACCAAAATATCGAACACGAAACAACTTAAGGAAGGAAGGATTTTTGTTGGCTTATGCTTCCAGGTGATATAGTGCCTCATAGCCTCATAGAGGGGAAGGCGTTCACATTAAGAAAAAAAAAACAAACAAAAAACAAAAAAACAAACAAAACCATACTTACCCTTTTTATTCAGTCTGGGGTCATAGCCCAAGGAATGGTATTACCCACACTCAGGATGGCTCTTCCTATTTTAGTTAAGTCTTTCTGAAAACTCATAGACATGCCAGTAGTGTATTTACAAGGTGATATTAAAGCCAGTCAAATTGTAATGAAGATGGACCATCCATCCTATGAGTGCAGCACTAGGAGGCCGAGGCAGGAAGATTATGAAAGGGACTAGCCTGGGCTACATGATGAGATCTCATCTCAAAGAAAACTTATAAATCAATGAAACAAACCACCACTGCCACTGCCACCACCACCAGCAGCAACAGCAACAAGAAAATAAAACAAAAATCAAAGTACTAACCAGGGTCAGTAACATTACCATAACAATGCTATCTAAATTAATCTCAACATCTTTCAGAACCAGCTGTCCCACTGAATGCCTGCTTTCTACATTCTTTTAGCAAGCCAGGCTTAAAACTTTCCCTCTCCTGCCAGGGATGCAGTTCACTGATAGAGCCCTTTGCTGGCATCATTGAGGGCCCCCATTCAATTACCAATACTATAAGAAAAGCCATTCAAATCAAAAGAGGTTTTTAACTTCTTGGTCAGCAAGTTGGCTTAGTAGATAAGGTTGCTCACTGTCAAGCATGAGGACCTGAATTTAATCCCCAGGTAGCCGAGAAAAGCCACACCATTGTGACATGTATTCCCCCCATCTCCACAATAAATGTAACAGTAATAGTTAATCTCACAAGCTTCCCTTCTCCTGTCACTCAAGACCTTTACTTATATTTTCCAGAAGGCCCTGAAATTCCACATGCTCTTCACTCAGCTTGCTCAGGCCACCAGGTTAGCCTCCTCTCTGCACTGACAAACACTGGCTTCCAGAAGAATGAGGAGGAATGGACAGTTTCCCCAATGAGTTTCTTGCTGTCACTGCTCTGTTTTTCTACTCATCTCCATCCGGGATGAGTTCTCCGTGAATTGTCTTCATTTCTTTCTCTCTCTCCCATCACTTCCTTTTCCTGTTGTTCTTTGGTTCTACAAGCAGATCTCTGAGGGGATCCAACCTTTCCTATTTTATAGCTGAGGAACCAGGATCAGAGGGCTTACTTACTGGATGGCCATCCCAGGGCTGTGACTGTCTCCATTTTTTGTTGTTGATAGCATACAAAGACGCAACATTGACATTTATCACCAAGAACTACACTATTTAGCTTGTCAGAATTTGTTTCTGGATTTGTCTCCAAAAATGAGCTTCTGACGGCAGTTTTCTTTTTTCCTTTTGTTCTGATTTGCACTGTGGGTTGTTCTAGAAGAGCACATTATGGCTTTTGTTTCTTGCAGAGATTCAAAGATTTAATTTATTCATGTAACAAGTTCTTCTACTCTTTAGCTTTTTGTGTATTTCAATACACTCTTTAATGGCAATTGACATTTTGTGGGGGAAACATCACAAAGAATTCACTTTAAAAACTATTAGAACTCAAAGATGAGTTCAGCAACACTGTAAGATACAAGCTCAATATATGAAAATGAATAATACTTTCTTATCTTATGATAAACAATCAGGAAATGGAAGCTATTTTTACCTCCAATGTCATAAAAGAATTGCCAAGAATGAACTTAACAATGAAAGGGCACAGTAAATCT